>NW_024609660.1:0-12500 GCF_018296145.1 Oncorhynchus tshawytscha
TATTCTATTCTACTCTATTCTATTCTACTCTATTCTATTCTACTCTATTCTATTCTTCTCAATTCTTTCCCATTCCATTGCATTCTATTCTACTCTATTCTATTCTACTCTATTCTTTTCCATTCCATTCCATTCCATTCTCTTCAATTCCCAGCAGGGAGGGAACTGCCTGGAGTTCGGAGACAACAAACTGACTGAGGGAGGATGTGGAGAAAGAGGGGGAAAGAAGTGCCCTTGCCCCTGCCAACATGGGAAGGAGACCCTAGAGACAACAGATCCGGGGAAACTGAGCCGCCAGCTGAGTCCTCAGAGCATCAACACGGTGGTGGCCTTCTCCGTCCTGTCCCCGGAGATTAAACAGGCCATCGAGAGCGTCAAGTACATCGCCGAGAACATGAGGAGCCGCAACAAGGCCAAAGAGGTGAGTGGCAAGCTAGTGTTAGCCTGCAATGGAGAAATGCATTAGGTCTAGCTTAATTAACACCAACTAGCTTTACCTTCAACAAGGCCAAAGAGGTGAGTGGGTGGGCCTGCAAGTTAGCTTTGTTGAAGTTCAATGGAGAAATACAGTAGGTTTAACTTTGGGTAAACACCAACTAACTTTAGCTTTATCAGGCCAAAGAGGTGAGCGAGATTTTGTCTGTCATTGAGCACATGCGTTTATTCAGAGAACTCTTACAATACAGCTAAAAACCAAGGCCAAATAGGTTATAGGGTGGACTAGAATTGGTGTATATGTTAGCTTTGTTAGCGCACAATGGGGAAATAGGTTCAGCTTTGACTAAAAACAAATCGCTTTAAAATGCCAAAGAGGTGAGTGGGTGGGCTAGCATTAGCTGCTACCATCAGCTTTATTAGCGTGTAATGGAGAAATAGGTTTAACTTCGGCTAACAACAAATATCTTCCACTAACGACAAGGTCAACAATGTGACTGGGTGGGGGCAAGCATTAGCGTACAGTATATGTTCGCTTCATTAGCGCACAATATAGAAATATATTTAATTTAGGCAAACAACAAAAAGCTTAAGCTTCGGCTAACAATAAAAAGCTTTAGCTTTAACCAAGGCCAAGAAGGTGTGTACAGTTAGCCCATACAAAGCTCTGTTAGCGTACATTGAAGGAATAGTTTTCTCTCGCACTGGGTCTTCATAACAAAGATCATGTTCGCTACTCTGCTTTTCAGGATGCTCACCCATTGTTTGTTGATACTCAAATTCAATTTCAAATTTATTTTATATAGCCCTTCGTACATCAGCTGATATCTCAAAGTGCTGTTCAGAAACCCAGCCTAAAACCCCTAACAGCAAGCAATGCAGGTGTAGAAGCACGGTGGCTAGGAAAAACTCCCTAGAAAGGCCAAAACCTAGGAAGAAACCTAAAGAGGAACCAGGCTATGTGGGGTGGCCAGTCCTCTTCTGGCTGTGCCGGGTGGAGATTATAACAGAACATGGCCAAGATGTTCAAATGTTCATAAATGACCAGCATGGTCAAATAATAATAATCACAGGCAGAACAGTTGAAACTGGAGCAGCAGCATAGCCAGGTGGACTGGGGACAGCAAGGAGTCATCATGTCAGGTAGTCCTGAGGCATGGTCCTAGGGCTCAGGTCCTCCGAGAGAGAGAAAGAAAGAGAGAAAGAGAGAATTAGAGAGGGCACACTTACAGTTTTTTCGATTGCTAAACGACAGTGGACACAACTGGAGTCACATGTGCAAAAGTCTAACTACAGTCTGCACAGCAGCAGTTCATGTGGACCAAACTCTAGTTCGTTTTTCATTGCTTGAACACAGTTTTCAAAACTCTACACACTTATCCCATGACTTTAACCACAACCTGCACAACACTGTGGATTTACAGCACTTTGTTCAAATGCTAACACACTGCTGTCAAAACTGTGAACCACACATTCAAAACGGAATAGATTTCAGCCTTGTGCCTTTCAAACACTGCTGATTGCAATTTCAGCTGAAAGGCTAAGCAGGTGTCTTGTTTTAGACTTGTTAGTGAACACACACACATATTACAGTATATATAGGTAGAGCTCAGAAAGACTCATTTTGGAAATGGAACAAGGAAGATGGGTTCGTGGAGGGAGAAGGGTGGCAGGGAGAGGGCGGATGCGTGGAGGAAGACAAAGAAGGCAAAGAGCTGTTATTTCAGATGAAATAAGGGCTACACTTATAGACCATGTCGTGAACCATGGTCTCTCATTGAGAGATGGGTTGAGGGTGCAACCCAATCTGCAAAGATCCACAGTGGCATCTGTAATGCAAATTTTCCATCATGCAAACAGGTGAGAGTTACATCCTTACAGTAAATGAAAACATTACAGGAATCTATTTTGTATTGCAATTATAGAATATTTACACAGATATATATTACAGTAAGTTTGACTGTAAAATATATTTTTACAACAGGACCCAAAGGCTACCCCCAACAGGGGAAGAGGAAAAATATTTTCAGATGCGCAGGAAAATGCTATTGTTGACATGGTTGTTGTCAACAATGCAATAAAACTGCGGGAGATTCAAGATAGAGTGCTGGCTGATAATGATATATTTGAAAATGTTAATTCTGTCAGCACAACAACTATTGCTCGAGTCCTAAAGAAACACCAAGTTACAATGAAACAGTTATACACTGTACCGTTCGAGAGAAACAGTGAACGGGTAAAAGAGCAAAGATACCAATATGTCCAGTTAAGACGTCTGAGGTTACGTACACAGCTATACAAAATATTTACAGTAAAAAAAAACACTAGCATTTCTACAGTAAAACTGTGCACTTACTGTTTTTCAGAGAGTAATGGAGGTGGAAGCACTGGAAAGACCACATTCATATGTATTTATCAATGAAGCTGGATTTAACCTTGCCAAAACACGGCGCAGAGGAAGGAATGTTATAGGTCAAAGGGCCACTGTGGAGGTTCCAGGCCAAAGGGGGGAAATATCACCATGTGTGCTGCAATGGCCAATGATGGTTTGCTTCTCAACACACCACTCATTGGCCCATACAACACAGAAAGGCTTATAGCTTTCCTAGAACAGCTCTATGCTCAGCTAGTGCCAGCAGAACAGGGGAGCCAGTAAGAAACCCCCAAGTTTTTGTCATAGTTTGCGATAACGTTGCTTTTCACCACTCTGCAGCTGTCACAGATTGGTTTGCAGCACATCACAGATTTATGGTTTTGTACCTGCCTGCATTTTCACCCTTCCTCAACCCAATAGAGGAGTTTTCTCTGCCTGGAGGTGGAAAGTGTTTGGTCACCACCCACATGACCAAATGTCTCTTTTGGAAGCCATGCGTGCCGGATGTGAGGACACGAGTCCAGAGGACTGCCAGGGATGGATAAGGCACTCCAGAAGGTTCTTCCCCAGGTGCATGGCAAGAGAAAACATTAGATGTGATGTTGAAGAAAACCTGTGGCCTGATGCTAGAGAGAGGCAGGATTAGCCCCTCAATTATTTGTTCGAATTACAGTATGTACTTTTAGTTTCTTTTTTTCTCATTACTGTAATTCCGTAAATTACTACAGACTATTGAAGCAAACTGCTAATTTTCATTTACCTTAAAGAATTGTTATGTTCTAAAAAATTTAATAAATCATGTGAAAGAATGTCACTCTTTTCTTTGAAGAAAATATTACTTTGTATGAAGTCACTGAAATTGTTCAAACTGTAAAGATGAAGAGTTTGTATTTTCTGTATTGGTGTTTGATGCTAGTGTTTTTACTCTCAGTGTGTTCTGAGTGACAGTGTGTGTTATCTCAGTGAGGGTTGTGCATAGTGTTTGGCTGCACTGAGCGTGTTTTGAGCCATGTGTTAAGAGTTGTGTTGCTTGGAATGAGTTTTGCAGGTGATGTGAACTGTTTAGCTCAGGTGACTGTTGGTAGTGCAGACTGTAGTTAGAGTTTTGCACATGTGACTCCAGTTGTGCCCACTGTCGTTTAGCAATCGAAAAAAACTGTAAATTCACACAGGACACCGGATAGGACAGGAGAAGTACTCCAGATATAACAAACTGACCCTAGCCCCCGACTACTGCAGCATAAATACTGGAAGCTGAGACAGGCTGAGATACTCCTTTGTTTATAATATCAACCAAGTGGAGCATTGTTGGATGGAACACTGTTTCATATCTCTAATGAGTTTAAAAAGTTCTCTCTCTGGACAATACAAGAGAAAATAGTTTAGTGAAAAATAAGTCCCTTGTTCTTTGTGTTGTCTTCTGAGGTTGAACTCTCCCCTTGGGGGGAAAGCTGTCTTTGATATGTAAAGTACTTCTCTTCTCAATCAGCTTTGTCAGGCTGCCTGTGTGTGTGTGTGTGTGTGTGTGTGTGTGTGTGTGTGTGTGTGTGTGTGTGTGTGTGTGTGTGTGTGTGTGTGTGTGTGTGTGTGTGTGTGTGTGTGTGTGTGTGTGTGTGTGTGTGTGTGTGTGTGTGTGTGTGTGTGTATGTGTGTGTGTGTGTGTGTGTGTGTGTGTGTGTGTGTGTGTGTGTGTGTGTGTGTGTGTGTGTGTGTGTGTGTGTGTGTGTGTGTGTGTGTGTGTGTGTGTGTGTCTGTGTGTGTGTGTGTGTGTGTGTGTGTGTGTGTGTGTGTGTGTGTGATTCTGACACTGATGAATACCATTAACATACTAATGTTCTATCTGTCAGTTATAGTAAGGGGATGTTTCCACAAGTAGTCAACTCAGTTTTTCCTTTCTTTCTTTCTTCTCATCCTCACTTTTTACCCAACCCTCCTCCTTCCTTCATGGTCCAAAATCATGTCCTTTTCTCCTTTTCATCGCTGCCTCTCCATCCATCCCTCTCTCTCTCTCCCTCTCTCCCTCCCTTCATCCCTCCATCCATCCATCCATCTCTCTCTCCCTCTCTCCCTCCCTTCATCCCTCCATCCATCCATCTCTCTCTCCCTCTCTCCCTCCCTTCATCCCTCCATCCATCCATCCATCTCTCTCTCCCTCTCTCCCTCCCTTCATCCCTCCATCCATCCATCCATCTCTCTCTCCCTCTCTCCCTCCCTTCATCCCTCCATCCATCCCTCTCTCTCTCCCTCTCTCCCTCCCTTCATCCCTCCATCCATCCCTCTCTCTCTCCCTCCCTTCATCCCTCCATCCATCCCTTTCTCTCTCCCTCTCTCCCTCCCTTCATCCCTCCATCCATCCATCTCTCTCTCCCTCTCTCCCTCCCTTCATCCCTCCATCCATCCCTCTCTCTCTCCCTCTCTCCCTCCCTTCATCCCTCCATCCATCCATCTCTCTCTCCCTCTCTCCCTCCCTTCATCCCTCCATCCATCCCTCTCTCTCAGGTGGAGGATGATTGGAAGTACGTTGCCATGGTGATAGACAGAATCTTCCTGTGGGTGTTTGTGACAGTGTGCATCCTCGGAACCCTCGGCCTCTTCCTGCAGCCTGTCATTGGCTTCCTGTCATAACCCAGAACCAATAAGGGCTCACTGACACCACCGGCTGCCTCCACGTGTCGACCAGTCACCAACCAGTGTTGTCAGTCCATCGCCACCAAATGGACTTGTTGGCTTTGTGTTGAAAATTCTAAATAAATAAATGACACAATCATACGGTATATATTGTAGACAGCAAGAACCAATCAACAGTCACCAATCGGAGTCGCCGGGTATGAGTTAGAACCAAGAACCAATCAGAGTCGCTGGATGTGAGTCATAACCAATTACCAATCACATAAATCAGGTTTCTGTCGTGAACCAATCTCGGTTATTGTGCTATTGTGTCTCAACCAATCAGATTGACATGACACAGTGCATTCTTGTAAAAAAAACTACAACCAACCAATCAGAAATCCCGTTCTTGCATGTCAGGCGATTAAAATCCATCCATGTGATTTAGAACACGACAATGACGCTGTTCTTATCAATGTTCTAGAAGGTATAATTGGCAAGGCCTCTGTAAATACGTGCTGGATTAACTTAGCCTGAACGGTTTCCATCCAGAAATAGCAGCTTCCTCTTCTAAACAGATATTAATTATTCTAAGGGATTTCTATCATCCGATTCCATGACTATTAATTTGTTTTTTATTCATTCTTTTTTATTAAATTTCTGGATTCAACGATCTCCTGAAATACAATACGTAGATCATGCATGATGGATTTAGAATGGCTGCTTCCCAATTGGCACCCTATACCTTACATAGTGCATTGCTTTTGACAGAGCCCTGTGGGCAGCACTATGGGCCCTGGTCACAAATAGTGCACTATATAGGGAATAGGGTGCCATTTGGGATGCTGCCAATGGGTGACCAGGGCCACCGCATCTATATATAATTACTATAAGACAATTCTATAATAATTATAATTATATTACTATACAGTACTGTCAGATTTTAGGATAACAGTTTTTTTTGTATGGTTATTGTCATTAATCCAACGCATTAAGGCTTTTGGTTGTTTGTTTCATTAGCAATGCACACCTCGCACTCAAGTGACTGTCACTTTGGTACGTTTCATTAGCAATGCACACCTCGCACTCAAGTGACTGTCACTTTGGTACGTTTCATTAGCAATGCACACCTCGCACTCAAGTGACTGTCACTTTGGTACGTTTCATTAGCAATGCACACCTCGCACTCAAGTGACTGTCACTTTGGTACCGATGTCTCCTGCTTTCTGTATAGTATGGATGCACTACTTTATGGATTTGGAATAAATGCAATATTTCTCCCAAAATATGAAAAGCATCTCACTGATCTGTACTGTTTAAAGACTGTTGCAGTATGGTGTCTGTTTATAGACTGTTGCAGTATGGTGTCTGTTTATAGACTGTTGCAGTATGGTGTCTGTTTATAGACTGTAGCTAGACTGTAGAAGTATGGTGTCTGTTTATATACTGTAGCAGTATGGTGTCTGTTTATAGACTGTTGCAGTATGGTGTCTGTTTATATACTGTAGCAGTAAGGTGTCTGTTTATAGACTGTAGCACTATGGTGTCTGTTTATAGACTGTTGCAGTATGGTGTCTGTTTATAGACTGTAGCAGTAAGGTGTCTGTTTATAGACTGTAGCAGTATGGTGTCTGTTTACATACTGTAGCTATACTGTAGCAGTATGGTGTCTGTTTATAGACTGTTGCAGTATGGTGTCTGTTTACATACTGTAGCTAGACTGTAGCACTAAGGTGTCTGTTTACATACTGTAGCTATACTGTAGCAGTAAGGTGTCTGTTTATAGACTGTAGCAGTATGGTGTCTGTTTACATACTGTAGCTATACTGTAGAAGTATGGTGTCTGTTTATAGACTGTAGCTATACTGTAGAAGTATGGTGTCTGTTTATAGACTGTAGCTAGACTGTAGCAGTATGGTGTCTGTTTATAGACTGTAGCTAGACTGTAGCAGTATGGTGTCTGTTTATAGACTGTTGCAGTATGGTGTCTGTTTATAGACTGTAGCAGTATGGTGTCTGTTTATATACTGTAGCTAGACTGTAGCAGTAAGGTGTCTGTTTATAGACTGTAGCAGTATGGTGTCTGTTTACATACTGTAGCTATACTGTAGCAGTATGGTGTCTGTTTATAGACTGTAGCAGTATGGTGTCTGTTTATATACTGTAGCTATACTGTAGCAGTATGGTGTCTGTTTACATACTGTAGCTATACTGTAGAAGTATGGTGTCTGTTTATAGACTGTATCTAGACTGTAGCAGTATGGTGTCTGTTAATAGACTGTAGCTAGACTGTAGCAGTATGGTGTCTGTTAATAGACTGTAGCAGTATGGTGTCTGTTTATATACTGTAGCTATAATGTAGCAGTATGGTGTCTGTTTATAGACTGTATCTAGACTGTAGCAGTATGGTGTCTGTTCATTGACTGTAGCTAGACTGTAGCAGTATGGTGTCTTTTAATAGACTGTAGCAGTATGGTGTTTGTTCATTGACTGTATCTAGACTGTAGCAGTATGGTGTCTGTTAATAGACTGTAGCTAGACTGTAGCAGTATGGTGTCTGTTTATAGACTGTAGCAGTATGGTGTCTGTTTATAGACTGTAGCTAGACTGTAGCAGTATGGTGTCTGTTTATAGACTGTAGCAGTATGGTGTCTGTTCATAGACTGTAGCTAGACTGTAGCTTGTATGGTGTCTGTTCATAGACAATAGCTAGACTGTAGCAGTATGGTGTCTGTTTATAGACTGTAGCAGTATGGTGTCTGTTTACATACTGTAGCTATACTGTAGAAGTATGGTGTCTGTTTATAGACTGTATCTAGACTGTAGCAGTATGGTGTCTGTTAATAGAATGTAGCTAGACTGTAGCAGTATGGTGTCTGTTAATAGACTGTAGCTAGACTGTAACAGTATGGTGTCTGTTTATAGACTGTAGCTAGACTGTAGAAGTATGGTGTCTGTTAATAGACTGTAGCTAGACTGTAGCAGTATGGTGTCTGTTAATAGACTGTAGCTAGACTGTAGCAGTATGGTGTCTGTTTATAGACTGTATCTAGACTGTAGCAGTATGGTGTCTGTTAATAGACTGTAGCTAGACTGTAGCAGTATGGTGTCTGTTTATAGACTGTAGCAGTATGGTGTCTGTTTATAGACTGTAGCTAGACTGTAGCAGTATGGTGTCTGTTCATTGACTGTATCTAGACTGTAGCAGTATGGTGTCTGTTAATAGACTGTAGCTAGACTGTAGCAGTATGGTGTCTGTTTATAGACTGTAGCAGTATGGTGTCTGTTTATAGACTGTAGCTAGACTGTAGCAGTATGGTGTCTGTTTATAGACTGTAGCAGTATGGTGTCTGTTAATAGACTGTAGCAGTATGGTGTCTGTTCATAGACTGTAGCTAGACTGTAGCTTGTATGGTGTCTGTTCATAGACTATAGCTAGACTGTAGCAGTATGGTGTCTGTTTATAGACTGTAGCAGTATGGTGTCTGTTTACATACTGTAGCTATACTGTAGAAGTATGGTGTCTGTTTATAGACTGTATCTAGACTGTAGCAGTATGGTGTCTGTTAATAGAATGTAGCTAGACTGTAGCAGTATGGTGTCTGTTAATAGACTGTAGCTAGACTGTAACAGTATGGTGTCTGTTTATAGACTGTAGCTAGACTGTAGAAGTATGGTGTCTGTTAATAGACTGTAGCTAGACTGTAGCAGTATGGTGTCTGTTAATAGACTGTAGCTAGACTGTAGCAGTATGGTGTCTGTTAATAGACTGTAGCAGTATGGTGTCTGGTAATAGACTGTAGCAGTATGGTGTCTGGTAATAGACTGTAGCAGTATGGTGTCTGGTAATAGACTGTAGCAGTATGGTGTCTGTTCATAGACTGTAGCAGTATGGTGTCTGGTAATAGACTGTAGCAGTGTGGTGTTCCTGTATAGGTAGAGGTTCTGAGATGTCTCTTACACATATATTTTTCATTTTGCACATAAGAAAAATGCAAAAACAATAAGATGATGAGAATGAAAAGACCAAATATATCTCCATGTTCAGGAGAGGTAAAACTACCTACACGGCTGTCCCCCCTTAGAAATATGACATACAAATAAAGAGTCGTCATTGTATATTAAATGAAATAATAGTTAACATTATTTGGAATCAATGCACTATTTATCCCCAAATAAGACAGGATCTGCAGTGTTTGATCGTTGTCATGGTTATCAAGGCCACATAATGGAAACAGAACCCACACCAGTGATCCCAGGCCACATAATGGAAACAGAACCCACACCAGTGATCCAAGGCCACATAACGGAAACAGAACCCACACCAGTGATCCAAGGCCACATAATGGAAACAGAACCCACACCAGTGATCCCAGGCCACATAACGGAAACAGAACCCACACCAGTGATCCAAGGCCACATAACGGAAACAGAACCCACACCAGTGATCCCAGGCCACATAAAGAAAACAGAACCCACACCAGTGATCCCAGGCCACATAACGGAAACAGAACCCACACCAGTGATCCCAGGCCACATAACCGGAACAGAACCCACACCAGTGATCCCAGGCCACATAACGGAAACAGAACCCACACCAGTGATCCCAGACCACATAACGGAAACAGAACCCACACCAGTGATCCCAGGCCAATAACGGAAACAGAACCCACATCAGTGATCCCAGGCCACATAATGGAAACAGAACCCACACCAGTGATCCCAGGCCACATAATGCAAACAGAACCCACACCAGTGATCCCAGGCCACATAACGGAAACAGAACCCACACCAGTGATCCCAGGCCACAGAACGGAAACAGAACCCACACCAGTGATCACAGGCCACATAATGGAAACAGAACCAACACCAGTGATCCCAGGCCACATAACGGAAACAGAACCCACACCAGTGATCCCAGGCCACATAACGGAAACAGAACCCACACCAGTGATCCCCTAACTCTGCTTTAAACATCCACCTTTGAAAACAGCCTGTAGGAGTAAACAAAACGTATCACGTTAAAGCATTGGCCAACCACGTACTACACCAGACCCTTAAGGGGTAGTTGGCATTGGCCAACCACGTACTACACCAGACCCTTAAGGGGTAGTTGGCATTGGCCAACCACGTACTACACCAGACCCTTAAGGGGTAGTTGGCATTGGCCAACCACGTACTACACCAGACCCTTAAGGGGTAGTTGGCATTGGCCAACCACGTACTACACCAGACCCTTAAGGGGTAGTTGGCATTGGCCAACCACGTACTACACCAGACCCTTAAGGGGCAATTGGCATTGGCCAACCACGTACTACACCAGACCCTTAAGGGGTAGTTGGCATTGGCCAACCACGTACTACACCAGACCCTTAAGGGGTAGTTGGCATTGGCCAACCACGTACTACACCAGACCCTTAAGGGGTAGTTGGCATTGGCCAACCACGTACTACACCAGACCCTTAAGGGGTAGTTGGCATTGGCCAACCACGTACTACACCAGACCCTTAAGGGGTAGTTGGCATTGGCCAACCACGTACTACACCAGACCCTTAAGGGGTAGTTGGCATTGGCCAACCACGTACTACACCAGACCCTTAAGGGGTAGTTGGCATTGGCCAACCACGTACTACACCAGACCCTTAAGGGGTAGTTAGCACCAACACACTCCTACACACACAAATAATAAATTAATCATCTTCTTTTGATTGCGCATCCATCTTCAAGAAAATCAATCTCTAAATCAATCCCTACCCCTGACTCCTGACCCCTACACTCTATTTGATAGCCTCTCACTGTAGATCTGTATTGATTAAGCCAATATGGCGTCTTTGGCAGAGGTCCTCACATTCATTCATAGCCTGGTTCCATATCTGTTTGTGTTGGCCAAACAGCACAAAAAAAGATGTTGAACCAGGATACTAACGTATTGCTTACACTCGTTTCTTTCAGATCAAGCTCAATGCATCCACTATGTACATGTCAAAGGGTCACGGTTGATTTAAGATCCGTGCCTCGTGGGGACGGCTGCTGAGATACTCTGTGGACCAGTCCCCTATTTCATCCCTTTTCTTCCTCTCCTTTCCGTCTTCCTTTCTTCCCTCCGTTGGAGCTGTCAGAGCTCATCACTCCGTCCTCCTCGTGTCCCTGTATGGTGAAGGCCTATCGGGTACATGGAAGTACACACAAACACACACACCGTGAGACCCAGAAGATCACAGTCAGTTTGACTCACTTGGTAATGCAATCTTCTAGGCCAGCTCATTGTGCCATGGAGGTTTTAGCCCGGAGGACAGAGACACTGGGGAGGACAGGGGTGTGTGTGTGTGTGTGTGTGTGTGTGTGTGTGTGTGTAGCCTAGTGCCACATGGACACAGTTAATAAGGGCCGAATAAAAGGCAAGTGGAGGCGATGGGCCTGACTGGGTGAACAGAACTGTTACGGTCACGGTCGGCTGAACGGACACACACACACACACACACACACTGTTAGGGAAGTAGTCTTTGGTTTAAGGGCTTCGGAAGTCTCACTGGAGTAATTTCTGCTATGTATAGAGGGGTAGAGAGAGGTAGAGAGAGAGAGAGGTAGAGAGAGGTAGAGAGAGAGAGGTAGAGAGAGAGAGGTAGAGAGAGAGAGGGAGAGAGAGAGAGAGGTAGAGAGAGGTAGAGAGGTAGAGGAGGTGTAGAGAGAGAGGTGTAGAGAGAGAGGTGTAGAGAGAGAGAGGTAGAGAGAGAGAGGTAGAGAGGTAGAGAGAGGTGTAGAGAGAGGTGTAGAGAGAGAGACGTAGAGAGAGAGAGGTAGAGAGAGAGGTAGAGAGAGAGAGAGAGAGGTAGAGAGAGAGAGAGGTAGAGAGAGAGAGGTAGAGAGAGGTAGAGAGAGAGGTAGAGAGAGAGAGGTAGAGAGAGAGGTAGAGGTAGAGAGAGAGAGGTAGAGAGAGGTAGAGAGAGAGGTAGAGAGAGGTGTAGAGAGAGAGGTAGAGAGAGAGAGGTAGAGAGAGAGGTAGAGGTAGAGAGAGAGAGGTAGAGAGAGGTAGAGAGAGAGGTAGAGAGAGAGGTAGAGAGAGAGGTAGAGAGAGAGGTAGAGA
>NW_024609660.1:17500-35000 GCF_018296145.1 Oncorhynchus tshawytscha
AGAGAGAGGTAGAGAGAGAGAGAGGTAGAGAGAGAGAGAGGTAGAGAGAGAGAGGTAGAGAGAGGTAGAGAGAGGTAGAGAGAGGTGTAGAGAGAGAGAGGTAGAGAGAGAGAGAGGTAGAGAGAGAGAGGTAGAGAGAGAGAGGTAGAGAGAGAGAGAGCAAGGTAGAGAGAGAGAGGTGGAGAGAGGTAGAGAGAGAGGTAGAGAGAGAGAGAGAGGTAGAGAGAGGTAGAGAGAGGGGTAGAGAGAGAGGTAGAGAGAGAGAGGTAGAGAGAGAGAGGTAGAGAGAGAGAGAGAGGGGTAGAGAGAGGTGTAGAGAGAGAGAGAGGTAGAGAGAGAGAGAGGTAGAGAGAGAGAGAGGTAGAGAGAGAGGTAGAGAGAGAGAGGTAGAGAGAGGTAGAGAGAGAGAGGTAGTAGAGAGAGAGAGGTAGAGAGAGGTAGAGAGAGGTGTAGAGAGAGAGAGAGGTAGAGAGAGAGAGGTAGAGAGAGAGAGAGAGAGAGAGCAAGGTAGAGAGAGAGAGGTAGAGAGAGAGAGAGAGGTAGAGAGAGGTAGAGGTAGAGAGAGGTAGAGAGGGGTAGAGAGAGAGAGGTAGAGAGAGAGAGGTAGAGAGAGAGAGAGAGCAAGGTAGAGAGAGAGAGGTAGAGAGAGAGAGAGGTAGAGAGAGGTAGAGAGAGGTAGAGAGGTAGAGAGGGGTAGAGAGAGAGAGAGAGAGAGAGAGAGAGAGAGAGAGAGAGACATGAATTAAAACATTAATAATCAGGCCCACAGAAGTAAACCTACGGAGGAGCGGCTTCTATGAAGGAACTGTGAATGTCTTTGTACTTCAGAGAGTTAGCTTAACGTTGGACCAGAGCCAGCTAACTAACAAGTTTGTGTAAAATTAAAACATGTCTTACCTTTTTGTAGTTAATGAATGCAATGTGAAACGTGATAACTATAGTACCCTTAACATTGAAAAAGTTAATCCATTCTTCTCTAATTTAACATCTCTCTCCCTAATTTCTGAATCACACATGTAACATCAGTAGGCTACAGGAGACTATGCTTCAGAGAGGGGAGGGGCTACAGTAGACTATGCTTCAGGGGGAGGGGCTACAGGAGACTATATGTTGGAGGGGGCGGGGCTACAGGAGACTATGCTTCAGAGAGGGAGGGGCTACAGTAGACTATGCTTCAGGGGGAGGGGCTACAGGAGACTATATGTTGGAGGGGGCGGGGCTACAGGAGACTATGCTTCAGAGAGGGGAGGGGCTACAGTAGACTATGCTTCAGAGGGGGAAGATACTACAGTAGACTATGCCTTGGAAGGGGGAGGGGTTACTGTAGACTATGTCTCGGAAAGGGGAGGGGCTACAGTAGACTATGCCTCAGAGGGGGAGGGGCTACAGTAGACTATGCTTCGGAGGGGAGGGGCTACAGTAACGTGTGCCTTGGAGGGGGAGGGGCTACAGTAAACTATGCTTCGGAGGGATATGCTTCGGGGGAGGCTACTATGCTACAGTAGACTATGCTTCGGGGGGGAGGGGCTCCTATGCTACTATACAGGACAATAAAAAAATCACAGAACGTAAAGGACATTGGAGAAGGAAAGGGAGGGGGTAGAAATTATATTAGAGAAGGAAAGGGAGAGGGTAATAGAAAGGGTATAGAAGGAAAGGGAGGAAGTAGTAGAAAAGGTATATAGAAGGAAAGGGAGGAGGTAGTGGAAAGGGTATAGAAGGAAAGGGAGGAGGTAGTAGAAAGGGTATAGGAGGAAAGGGAGGAGGTAGGTGAAAGGGTATAGGAGGAAAGGGAGGAGGTAGTAGAAAGGGTATAGAAGGAAAGGGAGGAAGTAGTAGAAAGGGTATATAGAAGGAAAGGGAGGAGGTAGTAGAAAAGGTATAGAAGGAAAGGGAGGAGGTAGTAGAAAGGGGATATAGAAGGAAAGGGAGGAGGTAGTAGAAAAGGTATAGAAGGAAAGGGAGGAGGTAGTAGAAAGGGGATATAGAAGGAAAGGGAGGAGGTAGTAGAAAGGGTATAAGGAAAGGGAGGAGGTAGTAGAAAGGGTATAGAAGGAAAGGGAGGTGGTAGTAGAAAGGGGATATAGAAGGAAAGGGAGGAGGTAGTAGAAAGGGTATAGAAGGAAAGGGAGGAGGTAGTAGAAAGGGTATAGAAGGAAATGGAGGAGGTAGTAGAAAGGGTATATAGAAGGAAAGGGAGGAGGTAGTAGAAAGGGTATAGAAGGAAAGGGAGGAGGTAGTAGAAAAGGGATATAGAAGGAAAGGGAGGAGGTAGTAGAAAGGGTATAGAATGAAAGGGCGTACAATATAAGAAGAGTTAGGGGAGGACAGCTTTGACTCTCGTCTTTCTCTTTCACTGTGTGTGTGTGTGTGTGTGTGTGTGTGTGTGTGTGTGTGTGTGTGTGTGTGTGTGTGTGTGTGTGTGTGTGTGTTCATAAGTACCCCTAGTAAATGTACGATGCAGTGACTGTGACAAAACAAGATAATCACATTGCATAGGGCTTAATAAAAAGCCAGGGAATGAAGCAACCTGAACAACAACATCAAGGGTTCCGTGTAATAATCCCACTTATAGTCAGAGCGGTGGAGGTCGCTGCCGTTTCAGATGAGGGAGGATGATTTTTTTTTTAATGAGCATGGCCTTATTTCTATTACATCATGATGGATGACTGTCATTCATATTCCATTCACCCAGTTCAATGTAACAGTGATAGGTTCAGGCTACTACAGGATGCTCTAATGTTCCATTCACCCAGTTCAATGTAACAGTGATAGGTTCAGGCTACTACAGGATGCTCTAATGTTCCCTATACCCAGTTCAATGTAACAGTGATAGGTTCAGGCTACTACAGGATGCTCTAATGTTCCATTCACCCAGTTCAATGTAACAGTGATAGGTTCAGGCTACTACAGGATGCTCTAATGTTCCATTCACCCAGTTCAATGTAACAGTGATAGGTTCAGGCTACTACAGGATGCTCTAATGTTCCATTCATCCAGTTCAATGTAACAGTGATAGGTTCAGGCTACTACAGGATGCTCTAATGTTCCATTCACCCAGTTCAATGTAACAGTGATAGGTTCAGGCTACTACAGGATGCTCTAATGTTCCATTCACCCAGTTCAATGTAACAGTGATAGGTTCAGGCTACTACAGGATGCCCTAATGTTCCATTCACCCAGTTCAATGTAACAGTGATAGGTTCAGGCTACTACAGGATGCTCTAATGTTCCATTCACCCAGTTCAATGTAACAGTGATAGGTTCAGGCTACTACAGGATGCTCTAATGTTCCCTATACCCAGTTCAATGTAACAGTGATAGGTTCAGGCTACTACAGGATGCCCTAATGTTCCCTATACCCAGTTCAATGTAACAGTGATAGGTTCAGGCTACTACAGGATGCTCTAATGTTCCCTATACCCAGTTCAATGTAACAGTGATAGGTTCAGGCTACTACAGGATGCTCTAATGTTCCATTCATCTAGTTCAATGTAACAGTGATAGGTTCAGGCTACTACATGATGCCCTAATGTTCCATTCATCTAGTTCAATGTAACAGTGATAGGTTCAGGCTACTACAGGATGCCCTAATGTTCCATTCATCTAGTTCAATGTAACAGTGATAGGTTCAGGCTACTACAGGATGCCCTAATGTTCCATTCATCTAGTTCAATGTAACAGTGATAGGTTCAGGCTACTACAGGATGCCCTAATGTTCCATTCACCCAGTTCAATGTAACAGTGATAGGTTCAGGCTACTACAGGATGCTCTAATGTTCCCTATACCCAGTTCAATGTAACAGTGATAGGTTCAGGCTACTACAGGATGCCCTAATGTTCCATTCACCCAGTTCAATGTAACAGTGATAGGTTCAGGCTACTACATGATGCTCTAATGTTCCATTCACCCAGTTCAATGTAACAGTGATAGGTTCAGGCTACTACAGGATGCCCTAATGTTCCCTATACCCATCGTGAGGTTGATACAACCTAGCCTATGAATGACAGTTTACAACATACAGTACTGTAGGTGAGGGATTCCAGGTCCGAAGTAAATATATTAGGAAAATATAAGAAAAAGATATTTGAAGAAAAAGATGTAAAAAGATATATACAAGGAACACGACAGGATAAAGACGTCTGACTGCTACGCCATCTTGGAAGATGAGTAAGCAGCTACATGCAAACAGAGATTTCATTCATAGTAGCCACATACAAACAGAGTTTTCATTCATAGTAGCTATATACAAACAGAGTTTTCATTCATAGTAGCTACATACATACAAACAGAGATTTCATTCATAGTAGCTACATACAAACAGAGTTTTCATTCATAGCAGCCACATACATACAAACAGAGGTTTCATTCATAGTAGCTACATACAAACAGAGTTTTCATTCATAGCAGCCACATACAAACAGAGTTTTCTTTCATAGTAGCTACATACAAACAGAGTTTTCATTCATAGTAGCTACATACAAACAGAGTTTTCATTCATAGTAGCTACATACAAACAGAGTTTTCATTCATAGCAGCTACATACAAACAGAGTTTTCATTCATAGCAGCTACATACAGTTTTCATTCACAGCAGCTACATACAAACAGAGTTTTCATTCATAGCAGCTACATACAGTTTTAATTCATAGTAGCTACATACAAACAGAGTTTTCATTCATAGCAGCTACATACAAACAGAGTTTTCATTCATAGCAGCTACATACAGTTTCAATTCATAGTAGCTACATACAGTTTTAATTCATAGTAGCTACATACAGTTTTAATTCATAGTAGCTACATACAGTTTTAATTCATAGTAGCTACATACAGTTTTAATTCATAGCAGCTACATACAGTTTTCATTCATAGCAGCTACATACAGTTTTCATTCATAGCAGCTACATACAGTTTTCATTCATAGTAGCTACATACAAACAGAGTTTTCTTTCATAGCAGCTACATACAAACAGAGTTTTCATTCATAGCAGCTACATACAGTTTTCATTCATAGCAGCTATATACAAACAGAGTTTTCATTCATAGCAGCTACATACAGTTTTCATTCATAGCAGCTACATACAAACAGAGATTCCATTCATAGCAGCTACATGCAAACAGTGTTTTCTTTCATAGTAGCTACATACAGTTTTCTTTCATAGCAGCCACATACAAACAGTGTTTTCTTTCATAGTAGCTACATACAAACAGAGTTTTCTTTCATAGCAGCTACATACATACAGTTTTCTTTCATAGCAGCTACATACATACAGAGTTTTCTTTCATAGCAGCTACATACATACAGTTTTCTTTCATAGCAGCTACATACAAACAGTGTTTTCTTTCATAGTAGCTACATACAAACAGAGTTTTCTTTCACAGCAGCTACATACATACAGTTTTCTTTCATAGCAGCTACATACATACAGTTTTCTTTCATAGCAGCTACATACATACAGTTTTCTTTCATAGCAGCTACATACATACAGTTTTCTTTCATAGCAGCTACATACATACAGTTTTCTTTCATAGCAGCTACATACATACAGTTTTCTTTCATAGCAGCTACATACAAACAGTGTTTTCTTTCATAGTAGCTACATACATACAGAGTTTTCATTCATAGTAGCTACATACAGTTTTCATTCATAGCAGCTACATACAAACAGAGTTTTCATTCATAGCAGCTACATACAGTTTTCATTCATAGCAGCTACATACAGTTTTCATTCATAGTAGCTACATACAAACAGAGTTTTCATTCATAGCAGCTACATACAGTTTTCATTCATAGCAGCTACATACAGTTTTCATTCATAGCAGCTACATACAGTTTTCATTCATAGTAGCTACATACAAACAGAGTTTTCTTTCATAGCAGCTACATACAAACAGAGTTTTCATTCATAGCAGCTACATACAGTTTTCATTCATAGCAGCTATATACAAACAGAGTTTTCATTCATAGCAGCTACATACAGTTTTCATTCATAGCAGCTACATACAAACAGAGATTCCATTCATAGCAGCTACATGCAAACAGAGTTTTCATTCATAGCAGCTACATACAGTTTTCATTCATAGCAGCTACATACAGTTTTCATTCATAGCAGCTACATACAGTTTTCATTCATAGCAGCTACATACAGTTTTAATTCATAGTAGCTACATACAGTTTTAATTCATAGCAGCTACATACAGTTTTAATTCATAGTAGCTACATACAAACAGAGTTTTCATTCATAGCAGCTACATACAAACAGAGTTTTCATTCACAGCAGCTACATACAAACAGAGTTTTCATTCATAGCAGCTACATACAGTTTTAATTCATAGTAGCTACATACAAACAGAGTTTTCATTCATAGCAGCTACATACAGTTTTAATTCATAGTAGCTACATACAAATAGAGTTTTCATTCATAGCAGCTACATACAAACAGAGTTTTCATTCATAGCAGCTACATACAAACAGAGATTCCATTCATAGCAGCTACATGCAAACAGAGTTTTCATTCATAGCAGCTACATACAGTTTTCATTCATAGCAGCTACATACAGTTTTCATTCATAGTAGCTACATACAAACAGAGTTTTCATTCATAGCAGCTACATACAGTTTTCATTCATAGCAGCTACATACAGTTTTCATTCATAGCAGCTACATACAGTTTTCATTCATAGTAGCTACATACAAACAGAGTTTTCTTTCATAGCAGCTACATACAAACAGAGTTTTCATTCATAGCAGCTACATACAGTTTTCATTCATAGCAGCTATATACAAACAGAGTTTTCATTCATAGCAGCTACATACAGTTTTCATTCATAGCAGCTACATACAAACAGAGATTCCATTCATAGCAGCTACATGCAAACAGAGTTTTCATTCATAGCAGCTACATACAGTTTTCATTCATAGCAGCTACATACAGTTTTCATTCATAGCAGCTACATACAGTTTTCATTCATAGCAGCTACATACAGTTTTCATTCATAGCAGCTACATACAGTTTTCATTCATAGCAGCTACATACAGTTTTCATTCATAGCAGCTACATACAAACAGAGTTTTAATTCATAGCAGCTACATACAGTTTTAATTCATAGCAGCTACATACAAACAGAGTTTTAATTCATAGCAGCTACATACAGTTTTAATTCATAGCAGCTACATACAAACAGAGTTTTAATTCATAGCAGCTACATACAGTTTTCATTCATAGCAGCTACATGCAAACAGAGTTTTCATTCATAGCAGCTACATACAAACAGAGTTTTCATTCATAGCAGCTACATACAAACAGAGATTCCATTCATAGCAGCTACATGCAAACAGAGTTTTAATTCATAGCAGCTACATACAGGTTCAGGCTACTACAGGATGCTCTAATGTTCCATTCACCCAGTTCAATGTAACAGTGATAGGTTCAGGCTACTACAGGATGCCCTAATGTTCCATTCATCCAGTTCAATGTAACAGTGATAGGTTCAGGCTACTACAGGATGCCCTAATGTTCCATTCACCCAGTTCAATGTAACAGTGATAGGTTCAGGCTACTACAGGATGCTCTAATGTTCCCTATACCCAGTTCAATGTAACAGTGATAGGTTCAGGCTACTACAGGATGCTCTAATGTTCCCTATACCCAGTTCAATGTAACAGTGATAGGTTCAGGCTACTACAGGATGCTCTAATGTTCCCTATACCCAGTTCAATGTAACAGTGATAGGTTCAGGCTACTACAGGATGCCCTAATGTTCCATTCATCTAGTTCAATGTAACAGTGATAGGTTCAGGCTACTACATGATGCCCTAATGTTCCATTCATCTAGTTCAATGTAACAGTGATAGGTTCAGGCTACTACAGGATGCCCTAATGTTCCATTCATCTAGTTCAATGTAACAGTGATAGGTTCAGGCTACTACAGGATGCCCTAATGTTCCATTCATCTAGTTCAATGTAACAGTGATAGGTTCAGGCTACTACAGGATGCCCTAATGTTCCATTCACCCAGTTCAATGTAACAGTGATAGGTTCAGGCTACTACAGGATGCTCTAATGTTCCCTATACCCAGTTCAATGTAACAGTGATAGGTTCAGGCTACTACAGGATGCCCTAATGTTCCATTCACCCAGTTCAATGTAACAGTGATAGGTTCAGGCTACTACATGATGCTCTAATGTTCCATTCACCCAGTTCAATGTAACAGTGATAGGTTCAGGCTACTACAGGATGCCCTAATGTTCCCTATACCCATCGTGAGGTTGATACAACCTAGCCTATGAATGACAGTTTACAACATACAGTACTGTAGGTGAGGGATTCCAGGTCCGAAGTAAATATATTAGGAAAATATAAGAAAAAGATATTTGAAGAAAAAGATGTAAAAAGATATATACAAGGAACACGACAGGATAAAGACGTCTGACTGCTACGCCATCTTGGAAGATGAGTAAGCAGCTACATGCAAACAGAGATTTCATTCATAGTAGCCACATACAAACAGAGTTTTCATTCATAGTAGCTATATACAAACAGAGTTTTCATTCATAGTAGGCACATACAAACAGAGTTTTCATTCATAGTAGCTACATACAAACAGAGTTTTCATTCATAGCAGCTACATACAAACAGAGTTTTCATTCATAGTAGCCACATACAAACAGAGTTTTCATTCATAGTAGCCACATACAAACAGAGTTTTCATTCATAGTAGCTACATACAAACAGAGTTTTCATTCATAGTAGCCACATACAAACAGAGTTTTCATTCATAGTAGCTACATACAAACAGAGTTTTCATTCATAGCAGCTACATACAAACAGAGTTTTCTTTCATAGTAGCTACATACAAACAGAGTTTTCTTTCATAGCAGCTACATACAAACAGAGTTTTCATTCATAGCAGCTACATACAGTTTTCATTCATAGCAGCTATATACAAACAGAGTTTTCATTCATAGCAGCTACATACAGTTTTCATTCATAGCAGCTACATACAAACAGAGATTCCATTCATAGCAGCTACATGCAAACAGTGTTTTCTTTCATAGTAGCTACATACAGTTTTCTTTCATAGCAGCCACATACAAACAGTGTTTTCTTTCATAGTAGCTACATACAAACAGAGTTTTCTTTCATAGCAGCTACATACATACAGTTTTCTTTCATAGCAGCTACATACATACAGAGTTTTCTTTCATAGCAGCTACATACATACAGTTTTCTTTCATAGCAGCTACATACAAACAGTGTTTTCTTTCATAGTAGCTACATACAAACAGAGTTTTCTTTCACAGCAGCTACATACATACAGTTTTCTTTCATAGCAGCTACATACATACAGTTTTCTTTCATAGCAGCTACATACATACAGTTTTCTTTCATAGCAGCTACATACATACAGTTTTCTTTCATAGCAGCTACATACATACAGTTTTCTTTCATAGCAGCTACATACATACAGTTTTCTTTCATAGCAGCTACATACAAACAGTGTTTTCTTTCATAGTAGCTACATACATACAGAGTTTTCATTCATAGTAGCTACATACAGTTTTCATTCATAGCAGCTACATACAAACAGAGTTTTCATTCATAGCAGCTACATACAGTTTTCATTCATAGCAGCTACATACAGTTTTCATTCATAGTAGCTACATACAAACAGAGTTTTCATTCATAGCAGCTACATACAGTTTTCATTCATAGCAGCTACATACAGTTTTCATTCATAGCAGCTACATACAGTTTTCATTCATAGTAGCTACATACAAACAGAGTTTTCTTTCATAGCAGCTACATACAAACAGAGTTTTCATTCATAGCAGCTACATACAGTTTTCATTCATAGCAGCTATATACAAACAGAGTTTTCATTCATAGCAGCTACATACAGTTTTCATTCATAGCAGCTACATACAAACAGAGATTCCATTCATAGCAGCTACATGCAAACAGAGTTTTCATTCATAGCAGCTACATACAGTTTTCATTCATAGCAGCTACATACAGTTTTCATTCATAGCAGCTACATACAGTTTTCATTCATAGCAGCTACATACAGTTTTCATTCATAGCAGCTACATACAGTTTTCATTCATAGCAGCTACATACAGTTTTCATTCATAGCAGCTACATACAAACAGTTTTAATTCATAGCAGCTACATACAGTTTTCATTCATAGCAGCTACATACAAACAGAGTTTTAATTCATAGCAGCTACATACAGTTTTCATTCATAGCAGCTACATACAAACAGAGTTTTAATTCATAGCAGCTACATACAGTTTTCATTCATAGCAGCTACATGCAAATAGAGTTTTCATTCATAGCAGCTACATACAAACAGTGTTTTCATTCATAGCAGCTACATACAAACAGAGATTCCATTCATAGCAGCTACATGCAAACAGAGTTTTCATTCATAGCAGCTACATACAGTTTTCATTCATAGCAGCTACATACAGTTTTCATTCATAGTAGCTACATACAAACAGAGTTTTCATTCATAGCAGCTACATACAGTTTTCATTCATAGCAGCTACATACAGTTTTCATTCATAGCAGCTACATACAGTTTTCATTCATAGTAGCTACATACAAACAGAGTTTTCTTTCATAGCAGCTACATACAAACAGAGTTTTCATTCATAGCAGCTACATACAGTTTTCATTCATAGCAGCTACATACAAACAGAGTTTTCATTCATAGCAGCTACATACAGTTTTCATTCACAGCAGCTACATACAAACAGAGTTTTCATTCATAGCAGCTACATACAAACAGAGTTTTAATTCATAGCAGCTACATACAGTTTTAATTCATAGCAGCTACATACAGTTTTCATTCATAGCAGCTACATACAGTTTTAATTCATAGCAGCTACATACAGTTTTCATTCATAGCAGCTACATACAAACAGAGTTTTCATTCATAGCAGCTACATACAAACAGAGTTTTAATTCATAGCAGCTACATACAGTTTTAATTCATAGCAGCTACATACAAACAGAGTTTTAATTCATAGCAGCTACATACAGTTTTAATTCATAGCAGCTACATACAAACAGAGTTTTAATTCATAGCAGCTACATACAGTTTTAATTCATAGCAGCTACATACAAACAGAGTTTTAATTCATAGCAGCTACATACAAACAGAGTTTTCATTCATAGCAGCTACATACAAACAGAGATTCCATTCATAGCAGCTACATGCAAACAGAGTTTTAATTCATAGCAGCTACATACAGTTTTCATTCATAGCAGCTACATACAGTTTTCATTCATAGCAGCTACATACAGTTTTCATTCATAGCAGCTACATACAGTTTTCATTCATAGCAGCTACATACAGTTTTCATTCATAGCAGCTACATACAGTTTTCATTCATAGCAGCTACATACAGTTTTCATTCATAGCAGCTACATACAAACAGAGTTTTCATTCATAGCAGCTACATACAAACAGTGTTTTCATTCATAGTAGCCACATACAAACAGAGTTTTCATTCATAGTAGCTACATACATACAGTTTTCTTTCATAGCAGCTACATACAAACAGAGTTTTCTTTCATAGTAGCTACATACAAACAGAGTTTTCTTTCATAGCAGCTACATACAAACAGAGTTTTCATTCATAGCAGCTACATACAGTTTTCATTCATAGCAGCTATATACAAACAGAGTTTTCATTCATAGCAGCTACATACAGTTTTCATTCATAGCAGCTACATACAAACAGAGATTCCATTCATAGCAGCTACATGCAAACAGTGTTTTCTTTCATAGTAGCTACATACAGTTTTCTTTCATAGCAGCCACATACAAACAGTGTTTTCTTTCATAGTAGCTACATACAAACAGAGTTTTCTTTCATAACAGCTACATACATACAGTTTTCCTTCATAGCAGCTACATACATACAGTTTTCTTTCATAGCAGCTACATACATACAGAGTTTTCTTTCATAGCAGCTACATACATACAGTTTCTTTCATAGCAGCTACATACAAACAGTGTTTTCTTTCATAGTAGCTACATACAAACAGAGTTTTCTTTCATAGCAGCTACATACATACAGTTTTCTTTCATAGCAGCTACATACATACAGTTTTCTTTCATAGCAGCTACATACAAACAGTGTTTTCTTTCATAGTAGCTACATACAAACAGAGTTTTCATTCATAGTAGCTACATACAGTTTTCATTCATAGCAGCTACATACAAACAGAGTTTTCATTCATAGCAGCTACATACAGTTTTCATTCATAGCAGCTACATACAAACAGAGTTTTCATTCATAGCAGCTACATACAGTTTTCATTCATAGCAGCTACATACAGTTTTCATTCATAGCAGCTACATACAGTTTTCATTCATAGTAGCTACATACAGTTTTCATTCATAGCAGCTACATACAAACAGAGTTTTCATTCATAGTAGCTACATACAGTTTTCATTCATAGCAGCTACATACAAACAGAGTTTTCATTCACAGCAGCTACATACAAACAGAGTTTTCATTCATAGCAGCTACATACAGTTTTAATTCATAGTAGCTACATACAAACAGAGTTTTCATTCATAGCAGCTACATACAGTTTTAATTCATAGTAGCTACATACAAATAGAGTTTTCATTCATAGCAGCTACATACAGTTTTAATTCATAGTAGCTACATACAAACAGAGTTTTCATTCATAGCAGCTACATACAGTTTTAATTCATAGCAGCTACATACAAACAGAGATTCCATTCATAGCAGCTACATGCAAACAGAGTTTTCATTCATAGCAGCTACATACAAACAGAGTTTTCATTCATAGCAGCTACATACAGTTTTCATTCATAGCAGCTACATACAGTTTTCATAGCAGCTACATACAGTTTTCATTCATAGCAGCTACATACAGTTTTCATTCATAGCAGCTATATACAGTTTTCATTCATAGCAGCTACATACAGTTTTCATTCATAGCAGCTACATACAAACAGAGTTTTAATTCATAGCAGCTACATACAGTTTTCATTCATAGCAGCTACATACAGTTTTCATTCATAGCAGCTACATACAGTTTTCATTCATAGCAGCTACATACAAATAGAGTTTTCATTCATAGCAGCTACATACAGTTTTAATTCATAGTAGCTACATACAAACAGAGTTTTCATTCATAGCAGCTACATACAGTTTTAATTCATAGTAGCTACATACAAACAGAGTTTTCATTCATAGCAGCTACATACAGTTTTCATTCACAGCAGCTACATACAAACAGAGTTTTCATTCATAGCAGCTACATACAAACAGAGTTTTAATTCATAGCAGCTACATACAGTTTTAATTCATAGCAGCTACATACAGTTTTCATTCATAGCAGCTACATACAGTTTTAATTCATAGCAGCTACATACAGTTTTCATTCATAGTAGCTACATACAGTTTTAATTCATAGTAGCTACATACAGTTTTAATTCATAGCAGCTACATACAGTTTTCATTCATAGCAGCTACATACAAACAGAGTTTTAATTCATAGCAGCTACATACAGTTTTCATTCATAGCAGCTACATACAGTTTTCATTCATAGCAGCTACATACAGTTTTCATTCATAGCAGCTATATACAAACAGAGTTTTCATTCATAGCAGCTACATACAGTTTTCATTCATAGCAGCTACATACAAACAGAGATTCCATTCATAGCAGCTACATGCAAACAGAGTTTTCATTCATAGCAGCTACATACAGTTTTCATTCATAGCAGCTACATACAGTTTTCATTCATAGCAGCTACATACAGTTTTCATTCATAGCAGCTACATACAGTTTTCATTCATAGCAGCTACATACAGTTTTCATTCATAGCAGCTACATACAGTTTTCATTCATAGCAGCTACATACAGTTTTAATTCATAGCAGCTACATACAGTTTTCATTCATAGCAGCTACATACAAACAGAGTTTTAATTCATAGCAGCTACATACAGTTTTCATTCATAGCAGCTACATACAAACAGAGTTTTAATTCATAGCAGCTACATACAGTTTTCATTCATAGCAGCTACATGCAAACAGAGTTTTCATTCATAGCAGCTACATACAAACAGAGTTTTCATTCATAGCAGCTACATACAAACAGAGATTCCATTCATAGCAGCTACATGCAAACAGAGTTTTAATTCATAGCAGCTACATACAGTTTTCATTCATAGCAGCTACATACAGTTTTCATTCATAGCAGCTACATACAGTTTTCATTCATAGCAGCTACATACAGTTTTCATTCATAGCAGCTACATACAGTTTTCATTCATAGCAGCTACATACAGTTTTCATTCATAGCAGCTACATACAAACAGAGTTTTCATTCATAGCAGCTACATACAAACAGTGTTTTCATTCATAGTAGCCACATACAAACAGAGTTTTCATTCATAGTAGCTACATACATACAGTTTTCTTTCATAGCAGCTACATACAAACAGAGTTTTCTTTCATAGTAGCTACATACAAACAGAGTTTTCTTTCATAGCAGCTACATACAAACAGAGTTTTCATTCATAGCAGCTACATACAGTTTTCATTCATAGCAGCTATATACAAACAGAGTTTTCATTCATAGCAGCTACATACAGTTTTCATTCATAGCAGCTACATACAAACAGAGATTCCATTCATAGCAGCTACATGCAAACAGTGTTTTCTTTCATAGTAGCTACATACAGTTTTCTTTCATAGCAGCCACATACAAACAGTGTTTTCTTTCATAGTAGCTACATACAAACAGAGTTTTCTTTCATAACAGCTACATACATACAGTTTTCCTTCATAGCAGCTACATACATACAGTTTTCTTTCATAGCAGCTACATACATACAGAGTTTTCTTTCATAGCAGCTACATACATACAGTTTCTTTCATAGCAGCTACATACAAACAGTGTTTTCTTTCATAGTAGCGACATACAAACAGAGTTTTCTTTCATAGCAGCTACATACATACAGTTTTCTTTCATAGCAGCTACATACATACAGTTTTCTTTCATAGCAGCTACATACAAACAGTGTTTTCTTTCATAGTAGCTACATACAAACAGAGTTTTCATTCATAGTAGCTACATACAGTTTTCATTCACAGCAGCTACATACAAACAGAGTTTTCATTCATAGCAGCTACATACAGTTTTCATTCATAGCAGCTACATACAAACAGAGTTTTCATTCATAGCAGCTACATACAAACAGAGTTTTCATTCATAGCAGCTACATACAGTTTTCATTCATAGCAGCTACATACAGTTTTAATTCATAGTAGCTACATACAAATAGAGTTTTCATTCATAGCAGCTACATACAGTTTTAATTCATAGTAGCTACATACAAACAGAGTTTTCATTCATAGCAGCTACATACAGTTTTAATTCATAGTAGCTACATACAAACAGAGTTTTCATTCATAGCAGCTACATACAGTTTTCATTCACAGCAGCTACATACAAACAGAGTTTTCATTCATAGCAGCTACATGCAAACAGTGTTTTCATTCATAGCAGCTACATACAAACAGAGTTTTAATTCATAGCAGCTACATACAAACAGAGTTTTCATTCATAGCAGCTACATACAAACAGAGTTTTCATTCATAGCAGCTACATACAAACAGAGTTTTAATTCATAGCAGCTACATACAAACAGAGTTTTAATTCATAGCAGCTACATACAAACAGAGTTTTCATTCATAGCAGCTACATACAAACAGAGTTTTAATTCATAGCAGCTACATACAGTTTTAATTCATAGCAGCTACATACAGTTTTCATTCATAGCAGCTACATACAGTTTTAATTCATAGCAGCTACATACAGTTTTCATTCATAGCAGCTACATACAGTTTTAATTCATAGCAGCTACATACAGTTTTCATTCATAGCAGCTACATACAAACAGAGTTTTCATTCATAGCAGCTACATACAGTTTTCATTCACAGCAGCTACATACAAACAGAGTTTTAATTCATAGCAGCTACATACAGTTTTCATTCATAGTAGCTACATACAGTTTTCATTCATAGCAGCTACATACAGTTTTCATTCATAGCAGCTACCTACAGTTTTCATTCATAGCAGCTACATACAAACAGAGTTTTAATTCATAGCAGCTACATACAGTTTTAATTCATAGCAGCTACATACAAACAGAGTTTTAATTCATAGCAGCTACATACAGTTTTCATTCATAGCAGCTACATACAGTTTTCATTCACAGCAGCTACATACAAACAGAGTTTTCATTCATAGCAGCTACATACAGTTTTCATTCATAGCAGCTACATACAAACAGAGTTTTCATTCATAGCAGCTACATACAAACAGAGTTTTCATTCATAGCAGCTACATACAGTTTTCATTCACAGCAGCTACATACAAACAGAGTTTTCTTTCATAGCAGCTACATACAAACAGAGTTTTTTTTCAAAGTAGCTACATACAGTTTTCTTTCATAGTAGCTACATACAAACAGAGTTTTCATTCATAGTAGCTACATACATACAGAGTTTTCATTCATAGCAGCTACATACAAACAGAGTTTTCATTCATAGTAGCTACATACATACAGAGTTTTCATTCATAGTAGCCACATACAAACAGAGTTTTCATTCATAGCAGCCACATACAAACAGAGTTTTCATTCATAGTAGCTACATACAAACAGAGTTTTCATTCATAGTAGCCACATACAAACAGAGTTTTCATTCATTACTGCTACACACAGCCTACATCGTTGTCACGTCATAGTCGACATAGCTACTAGAACTAACGTGTTAGTAAACCTGCTACAATTCATGCAGTACAGTATACAGTCAGTAAGCAGTTACACTTGTGGGCCCCGTTGGATATATAATTAATAAAACCAAAAGCTTAACTTGACTTGGAAGAGACGGCCTACAGGGAGGAGACGGCCTACAGGGAGGAGGTGAGGGCCCTCGGAGTGTGGTGTCAGGAAAATAACCTCACACTCAACGTCAACAAAACTAAGGAGATGATTGTGGACTTCAGGAAACAGCAGAGGGAACACCCCCTATCCACATCGATGGAACAGTAGTGGAGAGGGTAGTAAGTTTTAAGTTCCTCGGCGTACACATCACAGACAAACTGAATTGGTCCACCCACACAGACAGCATCGTGAAGAAGGCGCAGCAGCGCCTCTTCAACCTCAGGAGGCTGAAGAAATTCGGCTTGTCACCAAAAGCACTCACAAACTTCTACAGATGCACAATCGAGAGCATCCTGTCGGGCTGTATCACCGCCTGGTACAGCAACTGCTCCGCCCACAACCGTAAGGCTCTCCAGAGGGTAGTGAGGTCTGCACAACGCATCACCGGGGGCAAACTACCTGCCCTCCAGGACACCTACACCACCCGATGTCACAGGAAGGCCATAAAGATCATCAAGGACATCAACCACCCGAGCCACTGCCTGTTC
>NW_024609660.1:40000-80000 GCF_018296145.1 Oncorhynchus tshawytscha
TTTTCCTGTTAATCCTCCCCTCGTTTGGACAGTCGTTAGAACCCTCGTTAAGAGCGAGAGCCAGAGAGAGAAGGAGTGGTCGGTGATAATTAGTAACCATTGTTGGCACAGCAGGGTTTAGTTTTACTCCCCCTCGTCTGTACACTGTTAGTTTCCACTCGCTTATGTCAGTTAGTGTTTGTAACGTATACGCTGGTAGTCAGACAGCCGGTAGTCAGACAGCCGGTAGTCAGACAGCCGGTAGTCAGGCAGCCGGTAGTCAGGCAGCCGGTAGTCAGGCAGCCGGTAGTCAGACAGCCGGTAGTCAGACAGCCGGTAGTCAGTCAGCCGGTAGTCAGGCAGCCGGTAGTCAGGCAGCCGATAGTCAGGCAGCCGGTAGTCAGGCAGCCGGTACAGAAGGTGAGTTTTAATGCTGAACAGATACAAAGGAACAAACATGGGAAGCGAACTGAACGTGAGAGAAAAAAACAATAACACCTCAGGATAACAGAGGGCTAAATAAAGGGGAAGTAATCAGGGAAGTGATGAAGTCCAGGTGTGCCTAATGATGAGACGCAGGGGTGCGTAATGAAGGTTGCCAGGTGTGTGTAATGAGGGTTAACAGGTGTGTGTAATGAGGGTTTCAGGTGTGAGTAATGAAGGTTGCCAGAAGTGCGTAATGAAGGTTTCGAGGTGTGAGTAATGAAGGTTGCTAGATGTGAGTAATGAAGGTTTCCAGGTGTGAGTAATGAAGGTTCCCAGGTGTGCGTAGTGAAGGTTTCCAGGTGTGAGTAATGAAGGTTCCCAGGTGTGCGTAGTGAATGTTTCCAGGTGTGAGTAATGAGGGTTTCCAGGTGTGCGTAGTGAAGGTTTCCAGGTGTGAGTAATGAAGGTTGCCAGGTGTGCATAGTGAATGTTTCCAGGTGTGAGTAATGAAGGTTCCCAGGTGTGCGTAGTGAAGGTTTCCAGGTGTGAGTAATGAAGGTTGCCAGGTGTGCATAGTGAATGTTTCCCAGGTGTGAGTAATGAGGGTTACCAGATGTGCGTAATGAAGGTTGCCAGGTGTGAGTAATGAAGGTTTGCAGATGTGCGTAACGAAGGTTGCCAGGTATGAGTAATGAGGGTTGCCAGATGTGCATAATGAAGGTTGCCAGGTGTGTGTAACGAGGGTTGCCAGGTGTGAGTAATGAAGGTTGCCAGATGTGCATAATGAAGGTTGCCAGGTGTGTGTAACGAGGGTTGCCAGGTGTGTGTAATGAGGGTTGCCAGATGTGCAAAATTAAGGTTGCCAGGTGTGTTGCCAGTAATGAAGGTTGCCAGGTGTGAGTAATGAAGGTTGCCAGGTGTGTAATGAAGTGAATGAAGGTTGCCAGATGTGCGTAATGAAGGTTGCCAGGTGTGAGTAATGAAGGTTGTCAGGTGTGTGTAATGAAGGTTGCCAGAAGTGAATAATGAGGGTTTCCAGAAGTGCATAATGAAGGTTGCCAGGTGTGTGTAACGAGGGTTGCCAGGTGTGTGCAATGAGGGTTGCCAGATGTGCAAAATGAAGGTTGCCAGGTGTCCGTAGTGAAGGTTTCCAGGTGTGAGTAATGAAGGTTGCCAGGTGTGCGTAGTGAATGTTTCCAGGTGTGAGTAATGAGGGTTACCAGATGTGCGTAATGAAGGTTGCCAGGTGTGAGTAATGAAGGTTTGCAGATGTGCGTAACGAAGGTTGCCAGGTATGAATAATGAGGGTTGCCAGAAGTGCATAATGAAGGTTGCCAGGTGTGTGTAACGAGGGTTGCCAGGTGTGAGTAATGAGGGGTTGCCAGATGTGCAAAATGAAGGTTGCCAGGTGTGAGTAATGAGGGTTGCCAGGTGTGAGTAATGAAGGTTGCCAGATGTGCAAAATCAAGGTTGCCAGGTGTGAGTAATGAAGGTTGCCAGGTGTGAGTAAGGACGTAATAAGGTTGCCAGATGTGCGTAAGTGAAGGTTGCCAGTGCGTAATGAAGGTTGCCAGATGTGAAGGTTGCCGTAATGAAGGTTGCCAGGTGTGAGTAATACCAGATAATGAAGGTTGCAGTGCATAATGAAGGTTGCCAGGTGTTGGTAATGATGAGGGTTGCCAGGTATGAGTAATGAGGGTTGCCAGATGTGTGTAATGAAGGTTGCCAGGTGTGGGTAATGATGGGTTGCCAGGACCGGTGAATAGTAGACTGGTGATGAGGGTTGCGCACCGGAGAGGGGGAGCAGGTAATGAAGACGTGACAGTCTTAATGTTTGAATGAAACTGCAGGTTTTTACTGCCAGTCAAAGCCAGTGAAGGTGACTGAGGAATGTTTTTTACATTTGACAGATGTGCATATCAGGTGAAGCCAATGTCAGTTTGTCTTATTGTGAATGAACTGTTTTGACAAAGCAAAATTGAATGTTTTGACAGATGTGCAAAATGGCTGCAGTGCTTACATCACAAACCCAGCTGCTGCCTCGAAAACGTAATTAGCTAAATGTTAAAGCAAAAGCCTGCTCACCCAATAGCTCTCTAGGAGGAGGGTGGGCAGAACCTTGTGTGCAGCTGAATCATCTGTGTTAGTGCAGGGCTGGAGAAAGGGTTGCCTGCTCACCTACTGTGGTAGCTCCAGGCCTGCAGTGTAGCATGTGTGGAGGAGTGATATTTGTATGGCTACAGAATGTTCCTATCAACTGTATTGCACAGCTTCACAGCTCCACCACCCTGAGGATAGTAGAGCTGCTTCAAACACCACCACCACCACCAGGTCTAAGTAACACCGCTTCCTGGGTGGAAATAAAGATGTGTGTGTACATCCATCTCTCTCTCTCTGTTGCCAGGTGTGAGTAAGTGACAGGTTGTGTGTGTGTGTGTGTGTGTGTGTGTGTGTGTGTAATGTGTGGTGTTGTGTGTGTGTGTGTGTGTGTGTGTGTGTGTGTGTGTGTGTGTGTGTGTGTGTGTGTGGTGTGTGTGTAAATCTCTCTCTCTGTGTGGGTGTGTTAATGCTGAAGTGTACAGGTGTGTGTGTGTGTGTGTGTGTGTGTGTGTGTGTGTGTGTGTGTGTGTGTGTGGTGTGTGTGTGTGTGTGTGTGTGTGTGTGTGTGTGTGTGTGTGTGTGTGTGTGTGTGTGTGTGTGTGTGTGTGTGTGTGTGTGTGTGTGTGAGAGGTGCAGGGAACTTGTCTTTGTGACTCAGGCCCTGTCTAAATCCAGATAGTTTCTTTGTGACAGCTTCAATGAGAGAAGAACATGGGAAGAGAAGGCTCAAAGAGACAGACTTACATAACAGCAGAAACAGTAGACTCCTGACCTCACATAGCAGCAAACATCACCGTATTACAGTTGTATTGTTATAACCATACTGTCGTATTGTAATGTTGTAGAAGAGTTTACACCTAAATGTCTAATAAAGATCCATTCTATTCTTTGAAGCCAAGATGATATCAACAGTTGTCAATTCAAACATTCCCCATATAACAACTGCATGAAAACCTAATGACAACTGTCTCGACAGTATGAGTCTGTTTTGGTTTCCGTCTGTAATTGTCATGAGCTACACATGTGACGTACACATATGGAATGATGCTTATGGATTGACAGCTACATTAACTACATTACCACTATCACACAAACATGTATGGTTTCAAACGACACTGTTTAATGATGAACTGACAGACATGTTAGATACTGACAATATGAGAATGTTTCTATGTTAAACCTCATTGTGTTCTGGGGACAGCCCACTGTCCTCCTTCTCCCTCCCTCCACACCTCTCCAAATCCCCTCACTCTCCCTCGCTCCACCCTCCCAGCCCTCTCACTCCATCCTCCCTTCCCATCCCTTCCTTCCCTCATCTACATTCCTCTCTCTCCCTCCCTCTACCACCTCTCCATATCCCTTGCTCTTTCTCAGTTTGTCTCTCTCTCTCTCTCTCTCTCTCTCCCTCTACCACCTCTCCATATCCCTCTTCTACCATCCACCCCCTCTCTCTCTCTCCCTCCCTCTCTCTTCCTCCCTCTCTCTCTACCATCTATCTCCCTCCCCTCCACTCCCTCCCTCGTTTCCATCCCTTCCTTCCCTAGTCTACATCTCTCTACCTCGTCTACATCTCCCTCTCTCTCCCTGTCTGTCCCTGCTCTTTCTCCCTGTCTGTCCCTCTTGCCCCTCAGCATGTGCTGGTCAGCAGGCCTGCCATATTCCTTCCTTTCCGAATCATTAGTTATCAACTGGTTCCAGTCCAACCCTGAGGATAGTAGAGCTGGGAACGCACCACCACCAGCTGCTCCCGGGATCCCAACTGGGGCGGAAAATCATGATCATCACATTGTCATAATCACAGATCTCTATCTATCTATCTATCTAGTTAGCTCTCTCACTCTCTCTCTATTTATATCTCTGTCTCTCTTTCCCTCTTGTCTCTCTCTTTCTTGTCTCTCTCGCTCTCCAACTCCCCACTGCCATAGGGAGAGACAGTGTAGAAGTCTGAGATGGTGTGTTGTGTGTGTCTGTGGTAAACGAAGTGTACAGCGTGTGTGTGTGTGTGTGTGTGTGTGTGTGTGTGTGACTGTGTTAGTGAACACGTGTGTGTCTTTGTAAACGTGTGTGTGCATTCGTGTGTGTGTGTATGCTAGCTCACTCTCATGCGTGTGTGTGTGTGTGTGTGTGTGTGTGTGTGTGTGTGTGTAGGCTAGCTCGTGCTCATGCAAATATGTGTGTGTGTGTACAGTCAATATTCCCTATTCCCTATATGCAGTATATAACCTACTCCCTATATACAGTATTTTAAATATATACAGAATATTCCCTATTCACTATATACAGTATTTTCAATATATACAGTATATTCCTATTCCCTATACACAGTATTTTCAATATATACAGTATATTCCCTATTCCCTATATACAGTATATTCAATATATAGAACAGTATATTCCATATTCTATATACAGTATTTTCTTTATACAGATATATTCCCTGTTGTCAATTCAGTAAATTCCCTATTAACATATACATTATATTCCCTACATACAGTATATTCCTACATACAGTATATTCCCATATGGAATGACATACAGTATATTCCCTATATACAGTATATTCCCTATTCCCTATATACAGTATATTCCTATTCCATATATACAGTATAACCCTATTCCCTATATACAGTGTATTCCCTATATACAGTATATTTTATTCCCTATATACAGTATATTCCCTATTCCCTATATGAGTATGTTTCTATGTTAAATCATATATTCCCTGGGGACATACTGTCCTCCTATTCCCTCCATCCACAGTATATTCCCTATATACAGTATATTCCCTATATGCAGTCCATTCCCTTCCCATATATTCCTTCCCTATATACAGTATATTCCCTATTCCCTATATACAGTATATATTCCCTTATACAGTGTATTCCCTATATACAGTATATTCTCTCTATTCCCTATATACAGTATATTCCCTATTCCCTATATGCAGTGTATTCCCTATATACAGTATATTCCCTATTCCCTCCATACAGTATATTACCTATTCCCTATATACAGTATATTCCCTATATACAGTGTATTCCCTACATACAGTATATTCCCCATATACAGTATATTCAATATATACAGTATATTCCTACATACAGTCTGTCCCTATTCCCTATATACAGTATATTGCTATTCCCTATAGGCCTGCCAGTATTTTCCTTTCAGAATATATTCAACCTATTCCCTACATACACTATACCCTACATACAGTATCCCAACTGGGGCGGAAAATCATATTCACATTGTCATATATACAGTATATTCCCTATTCCCTATCTATCAGTAGCATTCTCCTATTCCCTATTTATATTATGTCCCTCTTTCCATTATATTCCCTATATACATTATATTCCCTATCCAACATTATATGCCCTAGGGAGAGACAGTGTATAGTCTAGATACAGTGTATTGTCTATTCCCTATATACAGAATACGTGTATTCTTTATAACAGTATATTGCATTCAGTATATGCTAGCTCACTATATACAGTATATTCCCTATTGTGTATATGTGTGTATATGCTCATGCTGTATATACAGTATATTCCCTATTCCCTATATGCAGTATATAACCTACTCCCTATATACAGTATTTTAAATATATACAGAATATTCCCTATTCACTATATACAGTATTTTCAATATATACAGTATATTCCCTATTCCCTATATACAGTATTTTCAATATATACAGTATATTCCCTATTCCCTATATACAGTATATTCAATATATACAGTATATTCCATATTCCCTATATACAGTATTTTCAATATATACAGTATATTCCTGTTCCCTATATACAGTATATTCCCTATTCCCTATATACATTATATTCCCTACATACAGTATATTCCCTACATACAGTATATTCCCTACATACAGTATATTCCCTATATACAGTATATTCCCTATTCCCTATATACAGTATATTCCCTATTCCATATATACAGTATATTCCCTATTCCCTATATACTATTCCCTATATACAGTATATTCCCTATATACAGTATATTCCCTATTCCCTATATACAGTATATTCCCTATTCCCTATATACAGTATATTCCCTATATACAGTATATTCCCTACATACAGTATATTCCCTACATACAGTATATTCCCTATTCCCTATATACAGTATATTCCCTATTCCCTATATACAGTATATTCCCTATTCCCTATATACAGTATATTCCCTATTCCCTATATACAGTATATTCCCTATTCCCTATATACAGTATATTCCCTATTCCCTATATACAGTATATTCCCTATTCCCTATATACAGTATATTCCCTATATACAGTATATTCCCTATTCCCTATATACAGTATATTCCCTATTCCCTATATACAGTATATTCCCTATATACAGTGTATTCCCTACATACAGTATATTCCCCATATACAGTATATTCAATATATACAGTATATTCCCTACATACAGTATATTCCCTATTCCCTATATACAGTATATTCCCTATTCCCTATATACAGTATATTCCCTATATACAGTATATTCCCTATTCCCTACATACACTATATTCCCTACATACAGTATATTCCCTACATACAGTATATTCCCTAATCCCTATATACAGTATATTCCCTATTCCCTACATACAGTATATTCCCTATTCCCTATATACATTATATTCCCTCTTTACATTATATTCCCTATATACATTATATACCCTATATACATTATATTCCCTATATACATTATATTCTCTATATACAGTATATTCCCTATTCCCTATATACAGAATATTCCCTATTCCCTATATACAGTATATTCCCTATTCCCTATATACAGTATATTCCCTATTCCCTATATACATTATATACCCAAAATTACAGTATATTCCCTATTCCCTATATACAGTATATTCCCTATTCCCTATATACATATTATATTCCCTATATACATTATATTCCCTATATACAGTATATTATTCCCTATATACAGTATATTCCCTATTCCCTATATACATTATATTCCCTATATACATTATATTCCCTATATACATTATATTCCCCTATTCCCTATATACATTATATTCCCTATATACAGTATATTCCCTATTCCCTATATACATTATATTCCCTATATACAGTATATTCCCTATTCCCTATATACAGTATATTCCCTATTCCCTATATACATTATATTCCCTATATACAGTATATTCCCTATTCCCTATATACAGTATATTCCCTATTCCCTATATACATTATATTCCTTATATACAGTATATTCCCTATTCCCTATATACAGTATATTCCCTATATACAGTATATTCCCTATTCCCCATATACAGTATATTCCCTATTCCCTATATACATTATATTTCCTTTATACAGTATATTCCCTATTCCCTATATACAGTATATTCCCTATTCCCTATATACATTATATTCCCTATATACAGTATATTCCCTATTCCCTATATACAGTATATTCCCTATTCCCTATATACAGTTTATTCCCTATATACAGTATATTCCCTATTCAATTTATACATTATATTCCCTATTCCCTATATACACTATGTACCCTATATACAGAATATTCCCTATTCCCTATATACAGTATATTCCCTATATACAGTATATTCCCTATTCCCTATATACAGGATATTCCCTATTCCCTATATACAGTATATTCTTTATTCCCTATATACAGTATAGTCCCTATTCCCTTTATACATTATATTCCCTATTCCATACATACGTTATATTCCCTATTCCCTATATACAGTTTTTTCCCTATATACAGTGTATTCCCTATTCCCTGTATACAGTGTATTCCCTATTCCTATATACAGTATTTTCCCTATTCCTTATATACATTATATTCCCTACATACATTATATTCCCTATATACAGTATATTCCCTATTCCATATATACAGTATATTCCCTATCCCCTATATACAGTATATTCCCTATTCCCTATATACAGTATATTCCCTATTCCTTATATACAGTATATTCCCTATTCCCTATATACAGTATATTCCCTATTCCCTATATACAGTATATTCCCTATTCCCTATATACAGTATATTCCCTATTCCCTATATACAGTATATTCCCTATATACAGTATATTCCTTATTCCCTATATACATTATATTCCCTATATACAGTATATTCCCTATATACAGTATATTCCCTATTCCCTATATACATTATATTCCCTATATGCAGTATATTCTCTATTCCCTATATACAGTATATTCCTATACACGGTATATTCGCTATTCTCTATATACGTTATATTCCCTTTTCCCTACATACATTATATTGGGACCTGGTCTAAAGTAGTGTACTAAATAGGGTATAGAGTACCATTTGAGATTCACCCCAGGTGAATCCCACAGCCCTCCAAGGCCCTAATGCACTTCAACCTAATTACATTATTCAATCATGTCGTTCATCAATTCAGTCTAAAACAGTCCACAGGTTATAATAAAAATTATCTCACTTTTTCGGATTAAAAAAATTGTTGTTGAATTACATAATCTGTTGTTTTCTACTATCGCTGAAGTGGACATTGTTACCTAACCACAGATCTAGGATCAGAATACCCGAATCTTAATCCTTGTCCCATTGGGGATGTAATCTGACTCTGGACCAGTGGATCGGAGGAATTTTTCCAAACGGGACTGGAGACTGCTGCCAGACCCCCATCTGTGTCCAGTTAGTTGATCATTCTCATATTCTCTCACACTGTGTGTGTGTGTGTGTGTGTGTGTGTGTGTGTGTGTGTGTGTGTGTGTGTGTGTGTGTGTGTGTGTGTGTGTGTTTGTGTTTGTGTGCATGCGTTCGTATGTGTGTGATTCCCATCTGCGTCCAGCTAGAGTTGTCAGTCATTCAGTCACACTAGCCGATGACTCTCTAGCACCTGCTACTGTTCTGTCCACCACGGGGAGGTGTGTGTGTCCCTTTGTGTGTGTGGTTGCTTCATGCATGTGGGTGTGATTAGTGCACAGGCAGATGTTTGTATGATTTGGATGTATGTCTGTGTGTGTCAAATCAAACCCCATGTTATTTGTCACATGCTTCGTAAACAATAGATAGCAGTGAAATGCTTATTTGTCACATGCTTCGTAAACAATAGATAACAGTGAAATGCTTATTTGTCACATGCTTCGTAAACAATAGATAACAGTGAAATGCTTGCTTCGTAAACAATAGATAGCAGTGAAATGCTTATTTGTCACATGCTTCGTAAACAATAGATAACAGTGAAATGCTTATTTGTCACATGCTTCGTAAACAATAGATAACAATGAAATGCTTATTTGTCACATGCTTCGTAAACAATAGATAGCAGTGAAATGCTTATTTGTCACATGCTTCGTAAACAATAGATAACAGTGAAATGCTTATTTGTCACATGCTTCGTAAACAATAGATAACAGTGAAATGCTTATTTGTCACATGCTTCGTAAACAATAGATAGCAGTGAAATGCTTATTTGTCACATGCTTCGTAAACAATAGATAACAGTGAAATGCTTATTTGTCACATGCTTCGTAAACAATAGATAACAGTGAAATGCTTATTTGTCACATGCTTCGTAAACAATAGATAACAGTGAAATGCTTATTGCTTATTTGTCACATGCTTCGTAAACAATAGATAACAATAGATAACAGATGAAATGCTTATTTGTCACATGTCACAATAGCAGTGAAATGCTTATTGGTCACAAACAATAGATAACAGTGAAATGCTTATTGGTCACATGCTTCGTAAACAATAGATAACAGTGAAATGCTTATTGGTCACATGCTTCGTAAACAATAGATAACAGTGAAATGCTTATTTCACATGCTTCGTAAACAATAGATAACAGTGAAATGCTTATTGGTCACATGCTTCGTAAACAATAGATAACAGTGAAATGCTTATTGGTCACATGCTTCGTAAACAATAGATAACAGTGAAATGCTTATTGGGTCTTATTGGTCACATGCTTCGTAAACAATAGATAACAGTGAAATGCTTATTGGTCACATGCTTCGTAAATAATAGATAACAGTGAAATGCTTATTGGTCACATGCTTCGTAAACAATAGATAACAGTGAAATGCTTATTGGTCACATGCTTCGTAAACAATAGATAACAGTGAAATGCTTATTGGTCACATGCTTCGTAAACAATAGATAACAGTGAAATGCTTATTGGTCACATGCTTCGTAAACAATAGATAACAGTGAAATGCTTATTTGCCGGCCCGTCCCAACATTGTAGAGAAAGAGAAAATAGAGAATTAATAGAAAAGTAAAACACTTAATACAATGTATGTAGACTCTCTTTTTTTTCTGCTGTGTTATTGACTTGTTTATTGTTTACTCCATGTGTAACTCTGTCTGTTCACACTGCTGTGCTTTATCTTGGCCAGGTCGCAGTTGCAAATGAGAACTTGTTCTCAACTAGCCTACCTGGTTAAATAAAGGTGAATTTTTTTTTTTTTTTTTAAGTATATAATTGATACATAATGAGTAACGATACCTTGGCTATATACATGGGGTACCAGTACCAAGTCAATGTGCAATGGTATGAGGTAATGGAGATAGATATTTACATATAAGTAAGAACAAAAAGGGTCAATGTCGATAGTCCAGGGTAGCTATTTGGTTAACTATTTAACTATCTACTTAGAAGTCTTATAGTTAGGAGGTAGAAGCTGTTCAGGGTCCTGTTGGTTCCATCGGTACTGCTTGCCATGCGGTAGCAGAGAGAACAGTCTATGACTTGGGAGGCTGGAGTCTTTGACAATTTTTAGGGCTTTCCTCTGATATAGAGGTCCTGGATGGTAGGAAGCTTGGCCCCAGTGATGTACTGGGCCGAACGCACTACCCTCTGTAGTGCCTTTCAGTCAGAGGTCGAGCAGTTGCCATACCAGGCAGTGATGCAACCCGTCAGGATGCTCTCGATGGTGCAGCTGTAGAACCTTTTGAGGATCTCTGTCCTGTGTCTGGGATGATGGTGTTGAGGCGAGCCATGACCAGCCTTTCAAAGCATTTCATTGCTACGGGGTGATAATCATGTTGACAGGTTACCTTGGTGTTCTTGGGCAAAGGGACTACGGTAGTCTGCTTGAAACAAGTAGGTTTTACAGACTGGGTCAGGGAGAGGATGAAAATGGCAGTGGAGACATTTGCCAGCTGGTCAGCAGATGCTCTGATTACACTTCCAGGTCATTTTTCTGACCCTGTGACTGCTAACCTGTTTAAAGGTCTTTATAGGTCATCTGCTCACAACACTGGGCAGGTAGCAGCTGGGTTACCCATTGTAATCAGTGATAGTTTGCAAAGCCCTGCCACATGCTTTGCCTGTTTGATGATTTTAATTTAACTAGACAAGTCACTTACAAACAAATTCTTATTTACAATGACAGCCTACTGGGGAAACAGTGGGTTAACTGCCTTGTTCAGGGGCACCAGATATTTACCTTGTCAGCTCAGGGATTCGATTCAGCAACCTTTCGGTTACTGGCCCAACGCTCTAACCACTAGGCTATATGCCTCTCCAATTTGTGTCTTTCTCTCTGAATAGGAATAGGATATACCTCTCATCAGCTCTACCCACTGACCGTCCGTGAACTAATCTCAAACAATGTTGTCTAATTAGTCACTTTAAAGCTATAGTTTGTAATTCAAACAACAACAAAACAGCCACCCAGTCAGTTGTTTTGTTACGTTAAATTCTTCAAGAATCAATGGCTATATATCATTAATTGACAAGTCCAATGTGCTGGTCAAATCGCAGACTGAAGCTTTAGAGGAGTTATAGCTGAAGTACATGTTTCACATTGATAATAAACACAGTGTACCTTACACAGCACCCACAGGTACTGAACACAGTGTACCTTACACAGCACCCACAGGTAACTGAACACAGTGTACCTTACACAGCACCCACAGGTAACTGAACACAGTATACCTTACACAGCACCCACAGGTAACTGAACACAGTGTACCTTACACAGCACCCACAGGTAACTGAACACAGTGTACCTTACACAGCACCCACAGGTACTGAACACAGTGTACCTTACACAGCACCCACAGGTAACTGAACACAGTGTACCTTACACAGCACCCACAGGTAACTGAACACAGTGTACCTTACACAGCACCCATAGGTACTGAACACAGTGTACCTTACACAGCACCCACAGGTAACTGAACACAGTGTACCTTACACAGCACCCACAGGTAACTGAACACAGTGTACCTTACACAGCACCCACAGGTAACTGAACACAGTGTACCTTACACAGCACCCACAGGTACTGAACACAGTGTACCTTACACAGCACCCACAGGTAACTGAACACAGTGTACCGTACACAGCACCCACAGGTAACTGAACACAGTGTACCTTACACAGCACCCACAGGTAACTGAACACAGTGTACCTTACACAGCACCCACAGGTAACTGAACACAGTGTACCTTACACAGCACCCACAGGTAACTGAACACAGTGTACCTTACACAGCACCCACAGGTAACTGAACAAAGTGTACTTTACACAGCACCCACAGGTAACTGAACACAGTGTACCTTACACAGCACCCACAGGTAACTGAACACAGTGTACCTTACACAGCACCCACAGGTAACTGAACACAGTGTACCTTACACAGCACCCACAGGTAACTGAACACAGTGTACCTTACACAGCACCCACAGGTAACTGAACACAGTGTACCTTACACAGCACCCACAGGTAACTGAACACAGTGTACCTTACACAGCACCCACAGGTACTGAACACAGTGTACCTTACACAGCACCCACAGGTAACTGGACACAGTGTACCTTACACAGCACCCACAGGTAACTGAACACAGTGTACTGACGGTAAGTACATCTGGAGCGTTAACATGTACACACTGTGTGTTTGAGTGTGTGTGTGTCACCAGTCTTTGTGTGTCTGTCTGCATGTCACCCAACAGTAAATACAACCCCACTAATGTGGCAGGACAGATGCCTGCATCGACGCGAGCACACACAGGCACGCACACACACACACACACACAGGCACACACACACACACACACAGGCACGCACACACAGGCACACACACACAATGTTTGTTCCTTCGTGTTGTGTGATTGCTCTCATTTCGATTCAGTTGGTTTAGTTCTCTCACTGTTTGATCCAGAAAGTCACGCTATGCCAGTCTAGTATTATGTCATTGGTTAGAATATACCAGTCTAGTATCATGTCATTGGTTAGAATATACCAGTCTAGTATCATGTAATTGGTTATAATATACCAGTCTAGTATTAGGTAATTGGTTATCATATACCAGTCTAGTATCATGTAATTGGTTAAAATATACCAGTCTAATATCATGTAATTGGTTAAAATATACCAGTCTTGTATCACTTCATTGGTTATAATATACCAGTCTAGTATCATATACCAGTCTTGTATCTAGTATAGTATGGTAGTGCACTACGTTTGCCGAGAGCACAATTGTAGTGCACTACTATTGCCTAGGTTATTACTGTAGTCCACTACTTTTGCCTGGAGCACTACTGTAGTGCACTACTTTTGCCCAGAGCTTTATTGTTGTGCACTAAATAAGGAATAGGGTGCCATTTGGGATGAACCCCAGGTTGAAAGGGTGGGTCAGAGAACTACATTATTATTGTCCATTTCCAGATGGAAGTTAAATATGGCTGTTGAGATAAAATCACAGGAAATTATAGCTTGTCAGTCTGGACATCACGCAGATGTGAAAGCACTATGGGATTTGTGTGTGTGTGTGTGTGTGTGTGTGTGTGTGTGTGTGTGTGTGTGTGTGTGTGTGTGTGTGTGTGCATGAATACAACTCATTTTTCAAACGACAGGAAGATGTACAGCAGGATGAATAACATGACAATAATAACATGATACTAATAACATGATGATAATAACATGATACTAATAACATGATACTAATAACATGATACTAATAACATCATGATAATAATAACATGATAATAATAACACGATGATAATAACATGGTAATAATAACATGATATTAATAACATGACACTATTAACATGCTAATGATAACATAATGATAATATCAGGATAATAATACGATGAAAATAAACATGATGATAATTACATGATGATAATTACATGATGATAATAACATCATGATAATAACATCATGATCGCAACATGATCAAAATAAAATGATCATAACAACCCGATGATAATAACATAATAATAATACAACGATGATAATAACATGATGAAAGTAACATACTGATAATAACATGATGAAAGTAACATACTGATAATAACATGAGGATAATAACATAATAATAATACAACGATGATAATAACATAATAATAATACAACGATGATAATAACATAATAATAATACAACGATGATAATAACATGAAGATAATAACATGATAATAACATGATGAAAGTAACATGTTGATAATAACATGCTGATAATAACATGATGATAATAACATGATGATAATCCAACGATGATGATAACATGATGATAACATGATGATAATAACATGATAATAACATGATGATAATACAACGATGATAATAACATGATGATAACATGATAATAACATGATGATAATAACATGATGATAATACAACGATGATAATAACATGATGATAACATGATAATAACATGAAGATAATAACATGATAATAACATGATGAAAGTAACATGCTGATAATAACATGATAATAACATGAAGATAATAACATGATAATAACATGATGAAAGTAACATGCTGATAATAACATGATAACAACAATAACATGATGAAAGTAACATGCTGATAATAACATGATAATAATAATTACATGATGAAAGTAACATGCTGATAATAACATGACAACAACAATAACACGATGAAAGTAACACGCTGATAATAACATGATAATAATAACCAGATTATAATAGTGCCATTATAATATCCTGGTGATAATAACATGATGATAATGACACAATACTAATAACCAGATGATAATGTCACAACGATAATAAGACGATGATAATAACACTGTAAAAAATAACCCGATGATAATAACACGATGATAATAATAACCCGATGATAATAAAACGATAGTAATAGCCTTAAAATAATAACATGCCAATAATAACCCGATGATAATAACATGATCATTATAACATGGTAATAATGACATGGTAATAATAAATGATAACATTGCTCCGGTCTAAAATAATGCATTCCATAGGGCTGAGATCTTTCAATAGATTCAGTCATGATTTTTTCTTGGGGGAGGGGTCAGGGGGCTGGAACATAATTACTAATCATTTGTAGACTGCAAATGGACTAAAACATAACAAATTCAAACCTTGCTTGCATTTGTATCCAATCACACGTCTCTCTATTATCCGTGGGAATACTTTGAAACAGAGGGCCAAAATGTAAATAACTTGGAGCAGATTTGCTGGTGTTTTTAACGTATTGGCAGGCCAAATAAAATCTGCAACGGGCCAAATTCGCCTATGGGGCCGCCAGTTGGGGAACCCTGCCATAAGGAATAAGGTGCCCATTAAGAGAGAGTGTGTTTGTGTGTGTGTGAGTGTGTGTGTGTGTGTGTGTGTGTGTGTGTGTGTGTGTGTGTGTGTGTGTGTGTGTGTGTGTGTGTGTGTGTGTGTGTGTGTGTGTGTGTGTGTGTGTGTGTGCGAGAGAGAGAGAGAGAGTGCTGACTCAGCTAAAGTTACCCTCTACCAGGCTCTTAACAGCAGTGAGAGAGCAACAGTTTATATGATTATAGCTATCTATATATCTAGCCCATCCGATCCTATTCCTGCCCATCCAAGACAGTATTTAATACAGACAGACAGACCAGACCAGACCTGACATTATTTAATACTGACAGACAGACCAGACCTGACATTATTTAATACAGACAGACAGACCAGACCTGACATTATTTAATACAGACAGACCAGACCAGACCTGACATTATTTAATACTGACAGACAGACCAGACCAGACCTGACATTATTTAATACAGACAGACAGACCAGACCTGACATTATTTAATACTGACAGACTGACCTGACCTGACATTATTTAATACTGACAGACAGACCAGACCTGACATTATTTAATACAGACAGTCAGACCAGACCAGACCTGACATTATTTAATACTGACAGACAGACCAGACCTGACATTATTTAATACAGACAGACCAGACCAGACCAGACCTGACATTATTTAATACAGACAGACCAGACCAGACCTGACATTATTTAATACTGACAGACAGACCAGACCAGACCTGACATTATTTAATACAGACAGACAGACCAGACCTGACATTATTTAATACTGACAGACTGACCTGACCTGACATTATTTAATACTGACAGACAAAACCAGACCTGACATTATTTAATACAGATAGACCAGACCAGACCTGACATTATTTAATACAGACAGACCAGACCAGACCAGACCTGACATTATTTAATACAGACAGACAGACCAGACAGTATTTAATACAGACAGACAGACCAGACCAGACAGTATTTAATACAGACAGACAGACCAGACCAGACAGTATTTAATACAGACAGACCAGACCAGACAGTATTTAATACAGACAGACCAGACCAGGGTTCATCAATGACATATCCATTTACATTCCAGAGATTCATTCAAAATCAATCAATTATTAACTTTTTTCAGCACATGAACTGAGTTGTTTGTGTGTGTTGGGTTGAGAGGGCAGGGTTCCCCCAGGGCAGGGTCTCTCAGCTTCAACACAGTGATCAGGTGTTTGATGACTGATGAGAACTGTGGTCCAGTAGAAACATCCACGTTGACACGATACAAAGAGTTAAATTGTCCTCACGAGAGTGTTTGATTTTAATTATTGTGAGTGTGTGTGTGTGTGTGTGTGTGTGTGTGTGTGTGTGTGTGTGTGTGTGTGTGTGTGTGTGTGTGTGTGTGTGTGTGTGGAGTGGTACCCCTCGCTGTTACCCCCAACTGCTTTTAGCCCACTCTTAATTAGCAGATGGGGAGAGAGAGAGAGAGAGAGGGAGAGAGAGAGAGAGAGAGAGAGAGAGAGACAGAGAGAGACAGAGAAAGAAACAGATGGAGTGAGAAAGATGGAGTGAGAGAGAGAGTGAGAGATGGAGTGAGAAAGAGAGAGAGAGAGAGAGAGAGAAAGATGGAGAGAGAGAGAGAGAGAGAGAGAGAAAGAAACAGAGGGAGAGAGAGAGAGAGAGAGAGAGAGAGAGAGAGAGAGAGAGAGAGAGAGAGAGTGAGAGATGGAGTGAGAGAGAGAGAGATGGAGTGAGAGAGAAAGAAAGAAAGAAAGAGATGGAGTGAGAAAGATGGAGAGAGAGAGAGAGATGGGGGGAGAGAGAGAGAGAGAGAGAGAGAGAGAGAGAGATGGAGTGAGAGAGAAAGAAAGAGAGGGAGTGAGAAAGATGGAGAGAGAGAGAGAGAGAGAGAGAGATGGAGTGAGAGAGAAAGAAAGAGATGGAGTGAGAAAGATGGAGAGAGAGGGAGAGAGAAGGAGTGAGAAAGATGGAGAGAGAGAGAGATGGAGAGAGAAAGAAAGAGATGGAGTGAGAAAGATGGAGAGAGAGAGAGAGAGAGAGAGAGAGAGAGAGAGATGGAGAGAGAAAGAAAGAGATGGAGTGAGAAAGATGGAGAGAGAGAGAGAGAGAGAGATGGAGAGAGAACGACAGAGATGAGTGAGAGAGAGAGAAAGAGAGAGATGGAATGAGAGAGAAAGATGGAGTGAGAGAGAGAGAGAGAGAGAGAGAGATGGAGAGAGAAAGAGAGAGATGGAGTGAGAAAGATGGAGAGAGAGAGAGATGGAGTGAGAAAGATGGAGAGAGAGAGAGAGAGAGGGGGATGGAGCGAGAAAGAGAGAGATGGAGTGAGAGAAGGAGAGAGATGGAGTGAGAGAGAGAGAGAGAGAGAGATGGTGTGAGAGATCGAGTGAGAGATGGAGTAAGAGAGATATATATAGAGAGAGATGGGAATGATAGATAGAGAGGGGGAGATTTCCTTCATCGGCCCAGCATGCGTTGTTTACGACTCCCTTTAATAGCCAGAATGAATTAAACATGGACCGAATGAAGCGGGAATAACTCCCTCCTTCCACTTAGCTATGCACTGTAGCTTACAGATTCACTATACTGTTAACTCCCTCCTTCCACTTAGCTATGCACTGTAGCTTACAGATTCACTATACTGTTAACTCCCTCCTTCCACTTAGCTATGCACTGTAGCTTACAGATTCACTTTTCTGTTAACTCTCTCCATGTAGCTAATGTACTAGACAGATAGCATTCTATTTTTCACTGCAGTTGAGCTAACAGTGTGTTGTTGTTGAATCCAGTGTTCATTCTATCCATAGCACAACATTCTATTTAATATGAGAATTCTACTCAAATCTAACACTCTGTTGTTGTTGAATCCAGTGTTCATTCTATCCATAGCACAACATTCTATTTAATATGAGAATTCTACTCAAATCTAACATTCTGTTGTTGTTGACATCCAGCATGCATTCTATCCATAGCACAACATTCTATTTAATATGAGAATTCTACTCAAATCTAACATTCTGTTGTTGTTGACATCCAGCATGCATTCTATCCATAGCACAACATTCTATTTAATATGAGAATTCTACTCAAATCTAACACTGTTGTTGTTGACATCCAGCATGCATTCTATCCATAGCACAACATTCTATTTAATATGAGAATTCTACTCAAATCTAACACTCTGTTGTTGTTGACATCCAGCATGCATTCTATCCATAGCACAACATTCTATTTAATATGAGAATTCTACTCAAATCTAACATTCTGTTGTTGTTGACATCCAGCATGCATTCTATCCATAGCACAACATTCTATTTAATATGAAATTCTACTCAAATCTAACATTCTGTTGTTGTTGCAGTTGGCATATATTTTATTCATAGCAAAAGTGACATTTACATTGAACATTGAAGAAACAGAAACATTCTGTTGTTGTTGACATCCAGCACATCATTTCCACTGTCTGATTCTACCCACTGCACACATATTCTATTTACCATCAACATTCTACTCATTACTGACATTATTTCCCTTGAACAAACTACTCAGTGCTAACATTCCATTTATACTAATTCCACAAGTCTGGAAGTCCACCAACCAATGCATGAAGAGAACAGAATACAACAGGAGAGGGAACAGAACATGAGAACATCATTTCCCACTGTCTGTATGTAAACACCCTGGATGGATATCTCCTGTACTTAATCCACTTTGCAGAGAGGTGCTGTACGGTAAATGGCCATTATCTGCTCATTATCTCCTGTGTGCTGTGGTTTCTCAGAGAATGTGCAGTCAATGCCAATACAGTTTAGACAATAGATAACAGTCTCTGCAGTTAATGGTACTTTAGGTGTGCCAGTAAAACCAGCTGAGTTGTCAACATGGTTCCTAAACAATAGGACAGTGAAATGCTTTATTGGTCACACGTAAACTGTAACAGTGAAATCATTGGTCAATGCTGTCCAAACCCTAGATAACAGTGACCAGCTATTTGTCACATGCTTGTAAACAATAGATAACAGTGAAACTCCATTGTTCACATGCCTGTAAACAATAGATAACAGTGAAATGTTCCTGGTCACATGCTTCGTAAACAATAGATAACAGTGAAATGCTTTATTGGTCACATGCTTCGTAAACAATAGATAACAGTGAAATGCTTATTGGTCACATGCTTCGTAAACAATAGATAACAGTGAAATGCTTATTGGTCACATGCTTCGTAAACAATAGATAACAGTGAAATGCTTATTTGTCACATGCTTCGTAAACAATAGATAACAGTGAAATGCTTTATTGGTCACATGCTTCGTAAACAATAGATAACAGTGAAATGCTTATTGGTCACATGCTTCGTAAACAATAGATAACAGTGAAATGCTTATTGGTCACATGCTTCGTAAACAATAGATAACAGTGAAATGCTTATTTGCCGGCCCGTCCCAACATTGTAGAGAAAGAGAAAATAGAGAATTAATAGAAAAGTAAAACACTTAATACAATGTATGTAGACTCTCTTTTTTTCTGCTGTGTTATTGACTTGTTTATTGTTTACTCCATGTGTAACTCTGTCTGTTCACACTGCTGTGCTTTATCTTGGCCAGGTCGCAGTTGCAAATGAGAACTTGTTCTCAACTAGCCTACCTGGTTAAATAAAGGTGAAATATATTTTTTTTTTTAAGTATATAATTGATACATAATGAGTAACGATACCTTGGCTATATACATGGGGTACCAGTACCAAGTCAATGTGCAATGGTATGAGGTAATGGAGATAGATATTTACATATAAGTAAGAACAAAAAGGGTCAATGTCGATAGTCCAGGGTAGCTATTTGGTTAACTATTTAACTATCTACTTAGAAGTCTTATAGTTAGGAGGTAGAAGCTGTTCAGGGTCCTGTTGGTTCCATCGGTACTGCTTGCCATGCGGTAGCAGAGAGAACAGTCTATGACTTGGGAGGCTGGAGTCTTTGACAATTTTTAGGGCTTTCCTCTGATATAGAGGTCCTGGATGGTAGGAAGCTTGGCCCCAGTGATGTACTGGGCCGAACGCACTACCCTCTGTAGTGCCTTTCAGTCAGAGGTCGAGCAGTTGCCATACCAGGCAGTGATGCAACCCGTCAGGATGCTCTCGATGGTGCAGCTGTAGAACCTTTTGAGGATCTCTGTCCTGTGTCTGGGATGATGGTGTTGAGGCGAGCCATGACCAGCCTTTCAAAGCATTTCATTGCTACGGGGTGATAATCATGTTGACAGGTTACCTTGGTGTTCTTGGGCAAAGGGACTACGGTAGTCTGCTTGAAACAAGTAGGTTTTACAGACTGGGTCAGGGAGAGGATGAAAATGGCAGTGGAGACATTTGCCAGCTGGTCAGCAGATGCTCTGATTACACTTCCAGGTCATTTTTCTGACCCTGTGACTGCTAACCTGTTTAAAGGTCTTTATAGGTCATCTGCTCACAACACTGGGCAGGTAGCAGCTGGGTTACCCATTGTAATCAGTGATAGTTTGCAAAGCCCTGCCACATGCTTTGCTGTTTGATGATTTTAATTTAACTAGACAAGTCACTTACAAACAAATTCTTATTTACAATGACAGCCTACTGGGGAAACAGTGGGTTAACTGCCTTGTTCAGGGGCACCAGATATTTACCTTGTCAGCTCAGGGATTCGATTCAGCAACCTTTCGGTTACTGGCCCAACGCTCTAACCACTAGGCTATATGCCTCTCCAATTTGTGTCTTTCTCTCTGAATAGGAATAGGATATACCTCTCATCAGCTCTACCCACTGACCGTCCGTGAACTAATCTCAAACAATGTTGTCTAATTAGTCACTTTAAAGCTATAGTTTGTAATTCAAACAACAACAAAACAGCCACCCAGTCAGTTGTTTTGTTACGTTAAATTCTTCAAGAATCAATGGCTATATATCATTAATTGACAAGTCCAATGTGCTGGTCAAATCGCAGACTGAAGCTTTAGAGGAGTTATAGCTGAAGTACATGTTTCACATTGATAATAAACACAGTGTACCTTACACAGCACCCACAGGTACTGAACACAGTGTACCTTACACAGCACCCACAGGTAACTGAACACAGTGTACCTTACACAGCACCCACAGGTAACTGAACACAGTATACCTTACACAGCACCCACAGGTAACTGAACACAGTGTACCTTACACAGCACCCACAGGTAACTGAACACAGTGTACCTTACACAGCACCCACAGGTACTGAACACAGTGTACCTTACACAGCACCCACAGGTAACTGAACACAGTGTACCTTACACAGCACCCACAGGTAACTGAACACAGTGTACCTTACACAGCACCCATAGGTACTGAACACAGTGTACCTTACACAGCACCCACAGGTAACTGAACACAGTGTACCTTACACAGCACCCACAGGTAACTGAACACAGTGTACCTTACACAGCACCCACAGGTAACTGAACACAGTGTACCTTACACAGCACCCACAGGTAACTGAACACAGTGTACCTTACACAGCACCCACAGGTAACTGAACACAGTGTACCGTACACAGCACCCACAGGTAACTGAACACAGTGTACCTTACACAGCACCCACAGGTAACTGAACACAGTGTACCTTACACAGCACCCACAGGTAACTGAACACAGTGTACCTTACACAGCACCCACAGGTAACTGAACACAGTGTACCTTACACAGCACCCACAGGTAACTGAACAAAGTGTACTTTACACAGCACCCACAGGTAACTGAACACAGTGTACCTTACACAGCACCCACAGGTAACTGAACACAGTGTACCTTACACAGCACCCACAGGTAACTGAACACAGTGTACCTTACACAGCACCCACAGGTAACTGAACACAGTGTACCTTACACAGCACCCACAGGTAACTGAACACAGTGTACCTTACACAGCACCCACAGGTAACTGAACACAGTGTACCTTACACAGCACCCACAGGTACTGAACACAGTGTACCTTACACAGCACCCACAGGTAACTGAACACAGTGTACCTTACACAGCACCCACAGGTAACTGAACACAGTGTACTGACGGTAAGTACATCTGGAGCGTTAACATGTACACACTGTGTGTTTGAGTGTGTGTGTGTGTGTCACCAGTCTTTGTGTGTCTGTCTGCATGTCACCCAACAGTAAATACAACCCCACTAATGTGGCAGGACAGATGCCTGCATCGACGCGAGCACACACAGGCACGCACACACACACACACACACAGGCACACACACACACACACACACAGGCACACAGGCACAGGCACACACACACAATGTTTGTTCCTTCGTGTTGTGTGATTGCTCTCATTTCGATTCAGTTGGTTTAGTTCTCTCACTGTTTGATCCAGAAAGTCACGCTATGCCCTAGTATTATGTCTAGTAGTATCATGTCATTGGTTAGAATATACCAGTCTAGTATCATGTCATTGGTTAGAATATACCAGTCTAGTATCATGTAATTGGTTATAATATACCAGTCTAGTATTAGGTAATTGGTTATCATATACCAGTCTAGTATCATGTAATTGGTTAAAATATACCAGTCTAATATCATGTAATTGGTTAAAATATACCAGTCTTGTATCACTTCATTGGTTATAATATACCAGTCTAGTATCATATACCAGTCTTGTATCTAGTATAGTATGGTAGTGCACTACGTTTGCCGAGAGCACAATTGTAGTGCACTACTATTGCCTAGGTTATTACTGTAGTCCACTACTTTTGCCTGAGCACTACTGTAGTGCACTACTTTTGCCCAGAGCTTTATTGTTGTGCACTAAATAAGGAATAGGGTGCCATTTGGGATGAACCCCAGGTTGAAAGGGTGGGTCAGAGAACTACATTATTATTGTCCATTTCCAGATGGAAGTTAAATATGGCTGTTGAGATAAAATCACAGGAAATTATAGCTTGTCAGTCTGGACATCACGCAGATGTGAAAGCACTATGGGATTTGTGTGTGTGTGTGTGTGTGTGTGTGTGTGTGTGTGAATACAACTGTGTTTTGTGACAGGAAGATGTACAGCAGGATGAATACAACTCATTTTTCAAATGACAGGAAGATGTACATGCAGGATGAATAACATGATAATAATAACATGATACTAATAACATGATGATAATAACATGATACTAATAACATGATACTAATAACATGATACTAATAACATCATGATAATAATAACATGATAATAATAACACGATGATAATAACATGGTAATAATAACATGATATTAATAACATGACACTATTAACATGCTAATGATAACATAATGATAATATCAGGATAATAATACAATGAAAATAAACATGATGATAATTACATGATGATAATTACATGATGATAATAACATCATGATAATAACATCATGATCGCAACATGATCAAAATAAAATGATCATAACAACCCGATGATAATAACATAATAATAATACAACGATGATAATAACATGATGAAAGTAACATACTGATAATAACATGATGAAAGTAACATACTGATAATAACATGATGATAATAACATAATAATAATACAACGATGATAATAACATAATAATAATACAACGATGATAATAACATGAAGATAATAACATGATAATAACATGATGAAAGTAACATGTTGATAATAACATGCTGATAATAACATGATGATAATAACATGATGATAATACAACGATGATAATAACATGATGATAACATGATAATAACATGATGATAATAACATGATGATAATACAATGATGATAATAACATGATGATAACATGATAATAACATGATGATAATAACATGATGATAATACAACGATGATAATAACATGATGATAACATGATAATAACATGAAGATAATAACATGATGATAACATGATGAAAGTAACATGCTGATAATAACATGATGATAATAACATAACATGATGAATAACATGCTGATAATAACATGATGATGAAAGTAACATGCTGATAATAACATGATAACAACAATAACATGATGAAATAACAATAACATGATGAAGGTAACATGCTGATAATAACATGATAATAATAACATGATGAAAGTAACATGCTGATAATAACATGATAACAATAATAACATGATGAAAGTGATGATAATAACATGATAATAATAACATGATGAAAGTAACATGTTGATAATAACATGATAACAATAATAACATGATGATAATACAACGATGATAATAACATGATGATAACATGATAATAACATGATGATAATAACATGATGAAAGTAACATGCTGATAATAACATGATGATAATAACAATAACATGATGAAGGTAACATGCTGATAATAACATGATAATAACAATAACATGATGAAAGTAACATGCTGATAATAACATGATAATAATAACCTGATTATAATAGTGCCACCATAATAACCTGGTGATAATAACATGATGATAATGACACAATACTAATAACCAGATGATAATGTCACAACGATAATAAGACGATGACAATAACACTGTAAAAAATAACCCGATGATAATAACACGATGATAATAATAACCCGATGATAATAAAATGATAGTAATAGCCTTAAAATAATAACATGCCAATAATAACCCGATGATAATAACATGATCATTATAACATGGTAATAATGACATGGTAATAATAAATGATAACATTGCTCCGGTCTAAAATAATGCATTCCATAGGGCTGAGATCTTTCAATAGATTCAGTCATGATTTTTTCTTGGGGGGAGGGGTCAGGGGGCTGGAACATAATTACTAATCATTTGTAGACTGCAAATGGACTAAAACATAACAAATTCAAACCTTGCTTGCATTTGTATCCAATCACACGTCTCTCTATTATCCGTGGGAATACTTTGAAACAGAGGGCCAAAATGTAAATAACTTGGAGCAGATTTGCTGGTGTTTTTAATGTATTGGCAGGCCAAATAAAATCTGCAACGGGCCAAATTCGCCTATGGGGCCGCCAGTTGGGGAACCCTGCCATAAGGAATAAGGTGCCCATTAAGAGAGAGAGTGTGTGTGTGTGTGTGTGTGTGTGTGTGTGTGTGTGTGTGTGTGTGTGTGTGTGTGTGTGTGTGTGTGTGTGTGTGTGTGTGTGTGTGTGTGAGAGAGAGAGAGAGAGAGAGAGAGAGAGAGTGCTGACTCAGCTAAAGTTACCCTCTACCAGGCTCTTAACAGCAGTGAGAGAGCAACAGTTTATATGATTATAGCTATCTATATATCTAGCCCATCCGATCCTATTCCTGCCCATCCAAGACAGTATTTAATACAGACCAGACCAGACCTGACATTATTTAATACTGACAGACAGACCAGACCTGACATTATTTAATACTGACAGACAGACCAGACCTGACATTATTTAATACAGACAGACAGACCAGACCTGACATTATTTAATACAGACAGACAGACCAGACCTGACATTATTTAATACTGACAGACAGACCAGACCTGACATTATTTAATACTGACAGACAGACCAGACCTGACATTATTTAATACAGACAGACAGACCAGACCTGACATTATTTAATACAGACAGACCAGACCAGACCTGACATTATTTAATACTGACAGACAGACCAGACCAGACCTGACATTATTTAATACTGACAGACAGACCAGACCAGACCTGACATTATTTAATACAGACAGACCAGACCAGACCTGACATTATTTAATACTGACAGAAAGACCAGACCTGACATGATTTAATACAAACAGACCAGACCAGACCAGACCAGACCTGACATTATTTAATACAGACAGACCAGACCTGACATTATTTAATACTGACAGACAGACCTGACCTGACATGATTTAATACAGACAGACAGACCTGACCTGACATTATTTAATACAGACAGACCAGACCAGACCTGACATTATTTAATACAGACAGACCAGACCCATGATTTAATACAAACAGACCAGACCAGACCTGACATTATTTAATACAGACAGACAGACCAGACCAGACAGACAGACCAGACCTGACATTATTTAATACTGACAGACAGACCAGACCAGACCTGACATTATTTAATACAAACAGACCAGACCAGACCTGACATTATTTAATACAGACAGACCAGACCTGACATTATTTAATACTGACAGACAGACCAGACCTGACATTATTTAATACTGACAGACAGACCAGACCAGACCTGACATTATTTAATACTGACAGACAGACCAGACCAGACCTGACATTATTTAATACAGACAGACCAGACCAGACCTGACATTATTTAATACAGACAGACAGACAGACCAGACCTGACATTATTTAATACAGACAGACAGACCATGACCAGACATTATTTAATACAGACAGACAGACCAGAACAGACATTATTTAATGATCAGGTGTTTGACCTGACATTATTTAAACTGACAGTCCAGACCAGAACAGACCTCATTATTTAATACACAGAGCAACCAGACCTGACATTATTTAACACTGACAGACCAGACCAGACCTGACATTATTTAACACAGACAGACCAGACCAGACCTGACATTATTTAATACAGACAGACCAGACCAGACCTGACATTATTTAATACAGACAGACAAAACCAGACCTGACATTATTTAATACAGATGGACCAGACCAGACCTGACATTATTTAATACAGACAGACCAGACCAGACCAGACCTGACATTATTTAATACAGACAGACCAGACCAGACCAGACAGATACAGACAGACCAGACCAGACAGTATTTAATACAGACAGACCAGACCAGGGTTCATCAATGACATATCCATTTACATTCCAGAGATTCATTCAAAATCAATCAATTATTAACTTTTTTCAGCACATGAACTGAGTTGTTTGTGTGTGTTGGGTTGAGAGGGCAGGGTTCCCCCAGGGCAGGGTCTCTCAGCTTCAACACAGTGATCAGGTGTTTGATGACTGATGAGAACTGTGGTCCAGTAGAAACATCCACGTTGACACGATACAAAGAGTTAAATTGTCCTCACGAGAGTGTTTGAGAAATTATGTGAGTGTGAGTGTGTGTGTGTGTGTGTGTGTGTGTGTGTGTGTGTGTGTGTGTGTGTGTGTGTGTGTGTGTGTGTGTGTGTGTGTGTGTGTGTGTGAAAGAGATGGTAGCTGTTACCCCCAACTGCTTTTAGCCCACTCTTAATTAGCAGATGGGAGAGAGAGAGAGAGAGAGAGAGAGAGAGAGAGAGAGAGAGAGAGAGAGAGAGAAAGAAACAGATGGAGTGAGAAAGATGGAGAGAGAGAGAGAGAGTGAGAGATGGAGTGAGAGAGAAAGAAAGAGATGGAGTGAGAAAGAGAAAGAAAGAGATGGAGTAAGAAAGATGGAGAGAGAGAGAGAGAGAGAGAAAGAAAGAGAGAGAGAGAAAGATGGGGAGAGAGAGAGAGAGAGAGAGAGAGAGAGAGATGAGAGAGAGAAAGAAAGAGATGGAGTGAGAAAGATGGGAGAGAGAGAGAGAGATGGAGAGAGAGAGAGAGAGAGAGAGAGAGAGAGAGAGAGAGAGATGGATTGAGAGAGAAAGAGAGAGATGGAGATGGAGAGAGAGAAAGAAAGAAAGAGATGGAGAGAAAGATGGAGAGAGAAAGATGGAGAGAGAGAGAGATGGAGAGAGAAAGATGGAGAGAGAGAGAGATGGAGAGAGAAGGAGTGAGAAAGATGGAGAGAGAAAGATGGAGAGAGAGAGAGATGGAGAGAGAAAGAGAGAGATGGAGTGAGAGAGAAAGATGGAGAGAGAGAGAGATGGAGAGAGAAAGAGAGAGATGGAGTGAGAAAGATGGAGTAGAGAGAGAGAGAGAGAGAGAGATGGGAGAGAAAGAAAGAGATGGGGGAGAAAGATGGAGAGAGAGAGAGTGAGAGAGATGGAGAGAGAACCAGAGATGAGTTAAAGATGGAAAGAGAGAGATGGAATGAGAGAGAAAGATGGACTTAGAGAGAGAGAGAGAGAGAGAGTTAAGAGAGATGGAGAGAGATGGACTGTAGAGAGAGAGAGAGAGATGGTGTGAGAGATCCACTGAGAGATGGAGTAAGAGAGATATATATAGAGAGAGATGGGAATGATAGATAGAGAGGGGGAGATTTCCTTCATCGGCCCAGCATGCGTTGTTTACGACTCCCTTTAATAGCCAGAATGAATTAAACATGGACCGAATGAAGCGGGAATAACTCCCTCCTTCCACTTAGCTATGCACTGTAGCTTACAGATTCACTATACTGTTAACTCTCTCCATGTAGCTAATGTACTAGACAGATAGCATTCTATTTTTCACTGCAGTTGAGCTAACAGTGTGTTGTTGTTGAATCCAGTGTTCATTCTATCCATAGCACAACATTCTATTTAATATGAGAATTCTACTCAAATCTAACATTCTGTTGTTGTTGACATCCAGCATGCATTCTATCCATAGCACAACATTCTATTTAATATGAGAATTCTACTCAAATCTAACACTGTTGTTGTTGACATCCAGCATGCATTCTATCCATAGCACAACATTCTATTTAATATGAGAATTCTACTCAAATCTAACACTGTTGTTGTTGACATCCAGCATGCATTCTATCCATAGCACAACATTCTATTTAATATGAGAATTCTACTCAAATCTAACACTCTGTTGTTGTTGACATCCAGCATGCATTCTATCCATAGCACAACATTCTATTTAATATGAGAATTCTACTCAAATCTAACATTCTGTTGTTGTTGCAGTTGGCATATATTTTATTCATAGCAAAAGTGACATTTACATTGAACATTGTACGCAAACCGAACATTCTGTTGTTGTTGACATCCAGCACGCATTCGAGTGATTCTACCCACTGCACACAATTCTATTTACCATCAACATTCTACTCATTACTGACATTATTTCCCTTGAACAAACTACTCAGTGCTAACATTCCATTTATACTAATTCCACAAGTCTGGAAGTCCACCAACCAATGCATGAAGAGAACAGAATACAACAGGAGAGGGAACAGAACATGAGAACATCATTTCCCACTGTCTGTATGTAAACACCCTGGATGGATATCTCCTGTACTTAATCCACTTTGCAGAGAGGTGCTGTACGGTAAATGGCCATTATCTGCTCATTATCTCCTGTGTGCTGTGGTTTCTCAGAGAATGTGCAGTCAATCCAATACAGTTTAGAGTAGCTAGACCGTCTCTGCAGTTAATGGTACTTTAGGTGTGCCAGTAAAACCAGCTGAGTTGTCAACATGGTTCCTCCGGAGAGTGGAGGTATGGTCCACGTGATCTGTTCACCCATCACCAACTCTGTCCAAACCCTGGTCGCTGACCAGCTATGTTCCTGTCTGTCACAGACTCCATGTTCCTGCCTGTCATAGACTCCATGTTCCTGTCTGTCACAGACTCCATGTTCCTGTCTGTCACAGACTCCATGTTCCTGCCTGTCACAGACTCCATGTTCCTGTCTGTCACAGACTCCATGTTCCTGTCTGTCACAGACTCCATGTTCCTGTCTGTCACAGACTCCATGTTCCTGCCTGTCATAGACTCCATGTTCCTGTCTGTCACAGACTCCATGTTCCTGTCTGTCACAGACTCCATGTTCCTGTCTGTCACAGACTCCATGTTCCTGTTCCCTGTCACAGACTCCATGTTCCTGCCTGTAACATTCAGCAGATGTCACAGACTCCATGTTGCCTGTCAAGACTCCAGATAATAATGTTAATGACGTAAGAGATAATAATAATATGGGTGCTGGTATTTCTCCTGTTTCATGCATGGACAAGTATTTACGTGTGAAACGGAAATGTTTTGTGCAAATCCTAACTCCCCCTGAGACACTCTCGGAGAGTGGGGTCACGGCCGGTGTCAGCCATTATCAACGGCTCCCCTGGAGCAATTAGGGTTAAGTGCCTTCCCTGTTGACGTTGAAACTGGTGTTTTGCGGGTACTATTTAATGAAGCTGCCAGTTGAGGACTTGTGTCCTTCTGTTTCTCCAACTAGACACTCTAATGTACTTGTCCTCTTGCTCAGTTGTGCACCGGGGCCTCCCACTCCTCTTCCTATTCTGGTTAGAGCCAGTTTGTGCTGTTCTGTGAAGGGGTAGTACACAGTGTTGTACGAGATCTTCAGATTCTTGGCAATTTCTCGCATGGAACAGCCTTCATTTCTCAGAACAAGACTAGACTGACTAGTTTCAGAAGAAAGTTCTTTGTTTCTGGCCATTTTGAGCTTGTAATCGAACGCACAAATGCCGATGCTCCAGATACTCAACTAGTCTAAAGATGGCCAGTTTGATTGCTTCTTTAATTAGCAACAGTTTTTAGCTGTGCTAACATAATTGCAAAAGGGTTTTCTAATGATCAATTAGCCTTTTAAAATGATAAACTTGGATTAGCTAACACAACGTTGTCACGTTCTGACCTTAGTTCTTTTGTTATGTCTTTGTTTTAGTATGGTCAGGGCATGAGTTGGATGGGTTGTCTATGTTAGTTTTTCTATGATTTGGGATTTCTGTGTTTGGCCTGGTATGGTTCTCAATCAGAGGCAGCTGTCAATCGTTGTCCCTGATTGAGAACCATACTTAGGTAGCCTGGTTTCACTTTTGAGTTGTGGGTGCTTATTTCCTGTTTAGTGTTTTTATCTTTCACCTTACGGGACTGTTGGTTTGTTATTTATTGTTTTGTTCGGTGTTCTAGTACATCATTAAAAGCTATGAACACTTACCACGCTGCTCATTGGTCCTCCTCTCTGTCTCCCAACGTTACAGAACACTTACCACGCTGCTCATTGGTCCTCCTCTCTGTCTCCCAACGACCAACGTTACAGAACACTTACCACGCTGCTCATTGGTCCTCCTCTCTGTCTCGTAATGACCAACGTTACAGAACACTTACCACGCTGCTCATTGGTCCTCCTCTCTGTCTCCCAACGTTACAGAACACTTACCACGCTGGCTCCTCCTCTTGTCTCCCAACGTTACAGAACACTTACCACGCTGCTCATTGGTCCTCCTCTTTTTCTCCCAACGTTACAGAACACTTACCACGCTGCTCATTGGTCCTCCTCTTTTTCTCCCAACGTTACAGAACACTTACCACGCTGCTCATTGGGTCTCCCTACAGAACACTTACCACGCTGCTCATTGGTCTCCCAACCAGAACACTTACCACGCTGCTCATTGGTCCTCCTCACTTTCTCCCAACGTTACAGAACACTTACCACGCTGCTCATTGGTCCTCCTCTCTTTCTCCCAACGTTACAGAACACTTACCACGCTGCTCATTGGTCCTCCTCTCTTTCTCCCAACGTTACAGAACACTTACCACGCTGCTCATTGGTCCTCCTCTCTTTCTCCCAACGTTACAGAACACTTACCACGCTGCTCATTGGTCCTCCTCTCTTTCTCCCAACGTTACAGAACACTTACCACGCTGCTCATTGGTCCTCCTCTCTTTCTCCCAACATTACAGAACACTTACCACGCTGCTCATTGGTCCTCCTCTCTGTCTCCTAATGACCAACGTTACAGAACACTTACCACGCTGCTCATTGGTCCTCCTCACTTTCTCCCAACGTTACAGAACACTTACCACGCTGCTCATTGGTCCTCCTCTCTTTCTCCCAACGTTACAGAACACTTACCACGCTGCTCATTGGTCCTCCTCTCTTTCTCCCAACGTTACAGAACACTTACCACGCTGCTCATTGGTCCTCCTCTCTTTCTCATTCCCAACATTGGTCCTCCTCTCTTTCTTACAGAACACTTACCACGCTGCTCATTGGTCCTCCTCTCTTTCTCCCAACGTTACAGAACACTTACCATGCTGCTCATTGGTCCTCCTCTCTTTCTCTTACCACGCTGCTCATTGGTCCTCCTCTCTGTCTCCCAACGTTACAGAACACTTACCACGCTGCTCATTGGTCCTCCTCTCTTTCTCCCAACGTTACAGAACACTTACCACGCTGCTCATTGGTCCTCCTCTCTTTCTCCCAACGTTACAGAACACTTACCACGCTGCTCATTGGTCCTCCTCTCTTTCTCCCAACGACGAATGTTACAAACGTGCCATTGGAACACAGGAAAGATGGTTGCTGGTAATGGGACTCTGTTCATCTATGTAGATCTTCCATAAAACAACTCTGTTGTTTCCAGCTACAGTAGTCATTCACAACATGAACAATGTCTACACTGTATTTATGATCAACTTGATGTTATTTTAATGGACAAAGAAATTGCTTTTCTTTCAAAAACAAGGACATTTCCAAGTGACCCCAAACTTTGAAAGGTTGTGTATATATGACACTGCTGTAGCCTAATGAGAGGTCCTGTAACAGATATATACTGTAGCCTAATGAGAGGTCCTGTAACAGATATATACTGTAGCCTAATGAGAGGTCCTGTAACAGATATATACTGTAGCCTAATGAGAGGTCCTGTAACAGATATATACTGTAGCCTAATGAGAGGTCCTGTAACAGATATATACTGTAGCCTAATGAGAGGTCCTGTAACAGATATATACTGTAGTCTAATGCTGCATTGAGAGGTCCTGTAACAGATATATACTGTAGTCTAACGCTGCATTGAGAGGTCCTGTAACAGATATATACTGTAGCCTAATGAGAGGTCCTGTAACAGATATATACTGTAGCATAATGAGAGGTCCTGTAACAGATATATACTGTAGCCTAATGAGAGGTCCTGTAACAGATATATACTGTAGTCTAACGCTGCATTGAGAGGTCCTGTAACAGATATATACTGTAGCCTACTGGTGAGGAGTCACAGTGACTGGTGATTTACTGCCATGGGGATTCTCACTGCTTGTAACACCGTGTGCGCGTGTGCGAGCTTGAGCGTGTGTGTGTCAGTGGTCCCTTTAGGTCCGCTGGTGGTCCTGGGCCATTTCTCATTCAAATGTGACTGGTAATTCCTGAAGGGATTGGAAGGTTTTGTAAAATGCGTAGCCTACAATTAGGCTATAAATTACATTCATAGATACTTCATAAATAATGAATCCTATACCGCCATATCCCTCCGTTATTATAGAACACACATACGCCTCGCGCACCCCCTGTCTCCATCACATTCCGCCGTCTCCCCTCCCTCATCTGCCGCTGGGCCAGCCCCCCTACTGAACACCGGATTTTGAGCGCGTGCACCCGGTCGGCTTGCTCGAGCATCCACACTGGGACACAAATGGAAACTCTTAGGGGAAACCCAGAAATAAGAAGTCCTGCCGCTGTAAAACAGTTGTAATAATAATGGAGCAACAACAGCGTCGTTTTCTTCCCTGTCCGTCCTTCATAATTTAATCGTTACATCGTTCCGAAGCGGGCAAAGCACGTCCCGTTGTTATACTAGTCTAGGCTACGGACCGACTGATTGTTGTGATACGGACGGATTTGTGTACGCAGGAGATGATATAACGCACCTTGAAGACGACTAGAACGAGAACGGGTAACTGGAGCCGCGCGAAGAGGAAGCATGAAGTTTGCGGTTGCAGTGTTGTGGCTGTTGTGGTTCTCGGTCGGCGATGCCACTATTGAAGGTAGGCATAAGGGACAAGGGACAATCAATTCTACAGAAACCGCAGAGCCTAATATACAGTGGTTTGAGTTAATAGTGTTGTCTATGAATGCATTGTTGTTCTATATAGCCAGGTTTAGCCTGCCGCAGGGTCCACTTTGAAATGTCTATAATCAGATAGGCCTATTGATTTGATTTCAAACGGGACACAGAACCGCTAGACAAACCGTCCCATTCTCTCCCACCAATGCAGTGTCAATAAACCGTTAGGTTTATCAGTTAGATCAAGTGAAGGAAATGTAGGCTATACAGATGCTGAAAATGATTTATTTAACGGGTGGGTGTGTAGCGCCCTCCCTGGGTCGAGTAAAGGACTCGTCCCCTTGGATACAAAACAAAAGACCATAAATAACATTGATTGTTCAATGGGAGTAAACAAACAAACAAATAAACAATTACAAAGGAAGCCTACAGCTGTTGCCGATCCTAAGTTAAAAATGTGTCTACTTACTGTTGTGTTGCTTGACTCAAACCAAGTGTTACATGAAGCCTGTACTACACTTTGTCTGCATAGTTTATATCAGGCCCATGTGACAATATAGAGGGCTCGGTTCAGTTCACTTCTCCGTTCAGTCCACTCAGCGTTAGCTGTGAAAGTGTTATCTATCGTTCTTCTATAGTGTAGTAGACTGTATTACACACAGTAATAGATAGATGGGATATGATAGATTGTAACACACAGTAATAGATAGATGTAATAGATAGATATGATATATTGTAACAAACGGTAACAGATAGATGGGATATGATATATTGTAACACACAGTAACAGATAGATGGGATATGATATATTGTAACACACAGTAACAGATAGATGGGATATGATATGTTGTAACACACAGTAACAGATAGTTGGGATATGATATGTTGTAACACACAGTAACAGATAGATTGAGTATGGTTGTGTGTGTGTGTGTACCTGTGTTTACCTGTCTGTGTGTCCATGTGTGTACCTGTGTGTACATGTGTGCACCTGTGTTTACCTGTGTGTGTGTCCATGTGTGTACCTGTGTGTTTACCTGCGTGTCCATGTGTGTACCTGTGTGTACCTGCGTGTCCATGTGTGTGGCTGTGTGTACCTGTGTGTCCATGTGTGTGAGCAGTAGGCCCCCAGTGCTGTTCTAAGATCAGCTCTCTGTGCCAAACCCTTGACCTCGAACCACCAGGAGTCAAATAACAATCTGACCCCAGATACAGTATGCTGCTAGGAAACAGTACAACCTGTCAGGCACAATGCGCGCACACACACACACACACACACACACACACACACACACACACACACACACCTCGAGGGAGGATGAGAGATGAGGGACAGGGTTAATCTTTTTGAAAAGTGTTACATTCCTCTTGGGTCCTTGTCCCTTTGCATTGTGGGTAAACAACAGTTGAGATGGAGAGGTTGAGTATACCTAGAGGTCGAAGGTCTTTATCTGGAGACCATCTGTGTGTTTTACACTGTAGCAACCTGACCTTTTGTATGCTCACATTTACAGCCACTGTCCATGGTGCTGAACTCTCTTATGTTTTACACTGTAGCAGACTGGCCTTTTGTAGACTGGCCTTTTATACAGTGCTGCGGCTATTTCTTCACTTTACAAACTCAGAGATTCTCTTAAAGGGGCTGTCTACAGTTGCGACATCCATTTTTGGACTAAATTATTGATATGTACCCATTGATTCTTGAAGAATTCTAATGTCGGAACCTAAAATATAAGCTTGTTCTACTCCAATGTTTGTTAACAAAAGAAAATGCATTCTATCTATAATTGTGATGTCGTGGACGGTCAGTCCTTGCATCCATAGCTGTTTATGAATATGAGAGTGCTTCCATTTCTCCAGCCCCACCCTATCGGTTTTGACCCATCCAGCATATAGATGGATAATACTCAGACATCAGGTATACAAAGTGTTTTCAGTCATAACTATTATCGATCCTGAGCTTTGTCAGTCCCACTCCTCAGCTACCCTCAAACCCTCCCATCTATCTCCGTAGCTATTTACAGAACCCGAGCAGGGAAAACTCTTTGTTGTTGTTCCAACTGCTGATTTCCCCTTTAAGGACCTCTACACTCTTTGTAACACTTATTTCATGTAAATGTTGGATCAGGGTTATTACATGTGTTTATAGCAGGTGGGAGGCGGGGGGAGCTGAGAGCAGAGAGCTGTTCCTATGTTTGTTGTAAGAATAACTTTTTACCCAGTCAGAGCTTAAGTCTGACTTAAGCTGAACACTGCAATGGCCCACCTGAGTGATACATGGCTGCCATTTTGTGTCCACAAGGCCATGTCCCACATCAGCAGTTTCACTACATGAGGTGACAAAACCCATTCATCAAATTGCAACTGGGAGAAGATGAGTTTTGCAATGAGCCTCGGTGTGGAAGGGTTCATGACTTCTCACGCTGACATGTAGCTGTGTTTCTATCTGTTCACTTCTCCGGCGCATTGACCGCCTCCCAAATGACACCCTATTCCCTGTATCGCCCCATAAGGCTCTGTTCAAAGTAGTGTACTATGTAGGGAATAGGATGGCATAAGGCTCTGTTCAAAGTAGTGTACTATGTAGGGAATATGAGGCCATTAGGGGCACAAACATTGTTTCCATCTCCCTTCTCGGTGGTAGGGAGTGTCATGGCTCTATTGTGAGCAGATGGTGCCAGGGTCATGCGGCCGTACCAATTATACCCCCCCCACACACCCCAACACAAACACACACACACAAAGTTTCAGTCAAACACCAAACACAGTCTCAGTCAAAGAGACTGTAGATTCACATCGAGACTTATATATATGATGCAATGCAAAGCAATAACAGTCAGGTGTTCAAGAACACACATACATACACACACACACACACACACACACACACACACACACACACACACACACACACACACACACACACACACACACACACACACACACACACACACACACACACACACACACACACACACACACACACACACACACACACACACACACACACACACACACACACATTGTGAGGTAGAATCTCCAGAATAAGCTGGACTGTAGCTTTACTGATTCCCATCTCCTATTACAGAGACAAGACAACCTCCAGACTATTCCCAACAGAGGACTTTACTGACCTATCACAGATGGGAATGGTCTCAAACAGAATAGAAACATGGAATGGAGGTATGATAAATACAATTACTGCAACAAACATGTAAAGGATATAATAGAAGACTATAGCAATAGGTAGTAACAATAACAGAGGACTGTATGAAATACACTGCCACAGTGAATGGTTGGCTATTACATAGTAACAGGCAATAACAGAGGACTGTATGAAGTGGATAACAGATAGATCGTAGAAAATACTGGCTAATTATTACTGACGGTAATATAAGTAATAACACAATAGTAGCAATATGGAGAAACTAAGCAACACCAGCTATTAGCACACAATGCTACAATAACACCAGCTATACTAGCACACAATGCTACAATAACACCAGCTATACTTGCACACAATGCTACAATAACACCAGCTATACTAGCACACCATTTTTTTAAATTATTTAACCTTTATTTAACTAGGCAAGTCAGTTAAGAACAAATTCTTATTTACAATGATGGCCTAGGAACAGTGGGTTAACTGCCTTGTTCGGGGGCAGAGCGACAGATTTTTACCTTGTCAGCTCGGGAATTCGATCTAGCAACCTTTCGGTTACTGGCCCAAAGCTCTAACCAGTAGGCTACCTGCCGCCCAATGCTACAATAACACCAGCTATACTAGCACACCATGCTACAATAACACCAGTTATACTAGCACACAATGCTACAATAACACCAGCTATACTAGCACACAATGCTACAATAACACCAGCTATGCTAGCACACAATGTTACAACAACACCAGCTATACTAGCAAACAATGCTACAATAACACCAGCTATACTGGTATATTATGCTACAGTAACACCAGCTATACTAGCACACAATGCTACAATAACACCAGCTATGCTAGCACACAATGTTACAACAACACCAGCTATACTAGCACACAATGCTACAATAACACCAGCTATACAGGTACATTATGCTATAGTAACACCAGTTATAATAGCACACAATGCTACAATAACACCAGCTATACTAGCACACAATGCTACAACAACACCAGCTATACTAGCACACAATGTTACAACAACACCAGCTATACTAGCACACAATGCTACAATAACACCAGCTATACTAGCACACAATGCTACAATAACACCAGCTATACTAGCACGAAATGCTACAATAACACCAGCTATACTAGCACACAATGCTACAATAGCACCACACACACACACACACACACACACACACACGCATGCACACACTCTCTCTCTCTGGGCTATAGGAACCATACAGTGTGATGTATTTATTGCTATTGCCAGGGTTGGTGATAGAGTCGGCTGCTCTCCCATCCATAAACCCATCACCAGGATAGGAGGACACACACACATATACATGTGCATACACCACACACACACCATCCACAGGATGGAGAGTCCCACTCACCACTGCCATACAGACTACAGCTACAGTGCTGTTGATGCAGTTATTCTGTTGATGAATTAGTTCATCTCCTCTAGCTATCATGGCCCTTCAGAGAGATAGGTGCGTGTAGGGCAGGAGGGCTGTTGATTGGATAGAGAAGGTAAATACATTTGAGTCCGTCTCCTTTAGTCAATTAAAAGAATGGCAGACTCGTAAACAACACATGCTGGGCCTCTTACAGCGTTCGTCTCTCGCTCTCACTCTCTCTCTCTGGCTCTGTCTCTGCCTCTCTCTCACTCTTTCTCTGCCTCTCTCTCGCTCTCTACCTCTCTCTCTCTCTCTCTCTCTCGCTCTCACTCTCTCTCTCTGGCTCTGTCTCTGCCTCTCTCTGGCTCTGTCTCTGCCTCTCTCTCGCTCTTTCTCTGCCTCTCTCTCGCTCTCTGCCTCACACTCTCTCTCTCCCTCACTCTGTCTCTCTCTCTCTCTCTCACTCTTTGCTCCACTCTTTCTCTCTCTCTCTCTGTCTCTCTCTCTCGCTCTCCTTCTTCCTCTCTCTTTCCTCTGTCTCAGAGACAATGAATGTGGTAATGTGAGGCTAGTGTTTTGGGTCCCTCTGTTTCTGTCCTCCTCTTATCTGCTCTCTCCACATCCCTCCCTTTCTCTATTAATTTTTTCACACTCCATATCCTTCTCTCTCTATCCCACACCAGGGGTTCAGCCACAGCCAAACATCACACACTAAT
>NW_024609660.1:85000-97500 GCF_018296145.1 Oncorhynchus tshawytscha
CAAACACACACACACACACAAGCACGCGCGACCACTCTCTTTCTCTAAATTGTTCTCTGTCCCTCTCTCTAACTCTAACATCACAAACACACAACTGTGTGAACCACATTTGTTCCTAGTCCTTGTGAGGCAGTCACACACTCCTCTCTCACATTCCTGTAATGACTACATACTGCCACCTTGTGGACATTTAACCAAAATGCACCAATCTGCCTAAAAACCCACCTTTGACCATTGATTCAGTCAGGTAGACAGACATTCATTCTGCCCCACTGCCTTTCTGGGACACAGAGAAACCATGACATCTGTGCCATGGATTTTCACTCTAGTCTAATTTGACTGACATCCTTCCAAACTTCTTCAACTTCTAATCATGCATTCTGTCTTTCATCAAAAACTTTACTTTTAGTCATGCAGACATTGTTCATAGTGCATATTCCTTCTCTTCTCTTCTTGTTCTGACAGGATGAGAAGAATCAGCTGATGACTACTAATGTCTGGCTATGGCAGGTAAGGACCAATCAGCTGATGACTACTAATGTCTGACTATGGCAGGTAAGGACCAATCAGCTGATGACGACTAATGTCTGGCTATGGCAGGTAAGGACCAATCAGTGGATGACTACTAATGTCTGGCTATGCCAGGTAAGGACCAATCAGCTGATGACTACTAATGTCTGACTATGGCAGGTAAGGAGCAATCAGCTGATGACTACTAATGTCTGGCTATGACAGGTAAGGACCAATCAGCTGATGACTACTAATGTCTGACTATGGCAGGTAAGGACCAATCAGCTGATGACTACTAGTGTCTGGCTATGGCAGGTAAGGACCAATCAGCTGATGACTACTAATGTCTGGCTTTGACAGGTAAGGACCAATCAGCTGATGACTACTAATGTCTGGCTATGACAGGTAAGGACCAATCAGCTGATGACTACTAATGTCTGGCTTTGACAGGTAAGGACCAATCAGCTGATGACTACTAATGTCTGGCTATGACAGGTAAGGACCAATCAGCTGATGACTACTAATGTCTGGCTTTGACAGGTAAGGACCAATCAGCTGATGACTACTAATGTCTGGCTTTGACAGGTAAGGACCAATCAGCTGATGACTACTAATGTCTGGCTTTGACAGGTAATGACCAATCAGCTGATGACTACTAATGTCTGGCTTTGACAGGTAATGACCAACAGCAGCATCTCTACTGTAGTTTGAACACAAAAGGCCTCTGTTATTAATGTTGTAATATTAATGCTTCAACAATGTCTTCATAGAGCTTCACTTGTTTCTAGAAGACTTCAATATGGTGTTGTATTTATGTAGCAGTGTTATACAGTTCATGCCTGTATTGGTATTATTGTAATGGTATGTTATAATGTCATGTCATATTGTCATGTTATAATGTTATGTTATAATGTTATGTTGTAAAAGTATGTTATATTGTCATGTTATAGTGTAATGTTATAATGTTATGTTATAATGTTATGTTATAATGTTATGTTGTAAAAGTATGTTATATTGTCATGTTATAGTGTAATGTTATAATGTTATGTTATAATGTTATGTTTTAAAAGTATGTTATAATGTCATGTTATAGTGTAATGTTATAATGTTATGTTATAATGTTATGTTGTAAAAGTATGTTATATTGTCATGTTATAGTGTAATGTTATAATGTTATGTTATAATGTTATGTTATAATGTTATGTTGTAAAAGTATGTTATATTGTCATGTTATAGTGTAATGTTATAATGTTATGTTGTAAAAGTATGTTATATTGTCATGTTATAGTGTAATGTTATAATGTTATGTTATAATGTTATGTTGTAATGTTATGTTGTAAAAGTATGTTATATTGTCATGTTATAGTGTAATGTTATTTTATAATGTTATGTTATATTGTTATGTTACAATGTAATGTTACATTATAATGTAATGGTATATTGTTATGTTATAATGTTATGTTATTTAGTTATGTTATAATGTAATTTTATAATGTTATGTTATATTGTTATGTTATAATGTCATGTTATTTTATAATGTTACGTTGTAATGTAATGTTGTATTGTTATGTTATTTAGTTATGTTATAATGTTATTTTATAATGTCATGTTATTTTATAATGTTATGTTGTAATGTAATGGTGTATTGTTCTGTTATAATGTCATGTTATTTTATAATGTTACTTTGTAATGTAATGGTGTATTGGTATGTTATTTAGTTATGTTATAATGTAATTTTATAATGTCATGTTATTTTATAATGTTACGTTGTAATGTAATGTTGTATTGTTCTGTTATAATGTTATGTTATTTAGTTATGTTATAATGTAATTTTATAACGTAATGGTATATTGTTATGTTATAATGTCATGTTATTTTATAATGTAATTTTATAATGTTATGGTGTATTGTTCTGTTATAATGTAATGTTCTATGTTCTGTAGGAGTGGGTAGATGTGAAGCTCCAGTGGAACCCTGATGAGTATGGAGGAATCACCTCTATCAGAGTTCCCTCTGAAACAATATGGCTGCCAGACATCGTCCTCTATGAGAAGTGAGTCCACACTACTTCCTGCTTCCTATGGGCTCAGCTCTGTGTTTTCAGACTTTCTTTGATACTTTATTGTCCCTGAAAAATCAATGAATGCTTTCTTAGAACCTGCTTTACAGTTTAGATACTTGTAAGACAACTATTCACTCTAATTGATAACATAGTGTATAACATAGTACTTCTGATGACTTTTCTTCCTATTCACTTCATTAATCTTAGCCGGATTAGCATGGAGGTCTATTATAATAATTTATGTTAGCAGGGTTAGCATGGAGGTCTATTATAATAATTTATGTTAGCAGGATTAGAATGGAGGTCTATTATAATCATTAATGTTAGCAGGATTAGCATGGAGGTCTATTATAATCATTCATGTTAGCAGGATTAGCATGGAGGTCTATTATAATCATTCATGTTAGCAGGATTAGCATGGAGGTCTATTATAATCATTCATGTTAGCAGGATTAGCATGGAGGTCTATTATAATCATTCATGTTAGCAGGATTAGCATGGAGGTATATTATAATAATTTATGTTAGCAGGGTTAGCATGGAGGTCTAGTATAATCATTTATGTTAGCAGGATTAGCATGGAGGTCTATTATAATAATTTATGTTAGCAGGATTAGCATAGAGGTCTATTATAATCATTAATGTTAGCCGGATTAGCATGGAGGTCTATTATAATAATTTGTGTTAGCAGGGTTAGAATGGAGGTCTATTATAATCATTCATGTTAGCAGGGTTAGCATGGAGGTCTATTATAATCATTCATGTTAGCAGGATTAGCATGGAGGTCTATTATAATCATTCATGTTAGCAGGATTAGCATGGAGGTCTATTATAATAATTCATGTTAGCAGGATTAGCATGGAGGTCTATTATAATCATTCATGTTAGCAGGGTTAGCATGGAGGTCTATTATAATCATTAATGTTAGCAGGATTAGCATGGAGGTCTATTATAATCATTCATGTTAGCAGGATTAGCATGGAGGTCTATTATAATAATTCATGTTAGCAGGATTAGCATGGAGGTCTATTATAATAATTTGTGTTAGCAGGATTAGCATGGAGGTCTATTATAATCGTTCATGTTAGCAGGGTTAGCATGGAGGTCTATTATAATCATTAATGTTAGCAGGGTTAGCATGGAGGTCTATTATAATCTAGTATCGTTTTAGGACAACCAGCGCTACCACGCAGCATCCTGAAAGGTTCTGCTGGTCCTTTTCAATAGCCTCATCGTCTTTTGTTGTGATCTTTAAAATGTGTCTAACACAACTCACCAACTAACTTCCCCTCCTTCCCTCCCTTCCTTCGTCCCTCCCTCCCATCCCTCCCATCCCTATCCTAACCCCTCCCTCCCTATCCCCCTTACTCACTCACTCACTCCCTCTCCCCCCCTCAGTGCTGATGGGCGTTTCGAGGGCTCTCTGATGACCAAAGCCATCGTGAGGTCAGACGGGACAATCAGGTGGACCCCTCCGGCCAGCTACAAGTCTTCATGCACCATGGACGTCACCTTCTTTCCCTTCGACAGGTGGGACTGACCGCTGGACACACACACACACGAACGCTCACACCCACACAACATACACACATGAACACACACAAGCTTACGCACACATAAACACTAACATGGAAGCACATACACACAGACACACACACACACACACACACTAATCAACCAAACAATCCATCAGTCCTACCTGTCGGACGGGAAGAAGGTGACATCCATGATTATCTCTGTTTTACTATATCACTTTATCCATGATTATCTCTGTTTTACCATATCACTTTATCCATGATTATCTCTGTTTTACTATATCACTTTATCACTATCATTTATAAGATTTGTTGTGTCACTTCTTCTCCTTTATCACTCACTCTCCCCTTCCCTTTGGTTGGCTGGTTGATTGGTTGATTGGTTGATGATTGGTCGATTGGTCAATTGGTAGATTTGTCGATTGGTTGATTTGTTGATTGGTTGATTGGTTTATTGGTTGATTGGTTGATTGAGATGTGACTGGTGTATATTTTTTTGTTAAAAAAACAACATTTTAAAAAGATATATAACTGCTTTGTTACTTTACAATATAAATACTTTAATATAAAGTCAATTTAACAACACAGACAGAACTGCAGTCACCACAGACAGAATGTTTTCCCCTCCCCAATACAGAGAGAACTGCAGTCACCACAGACAGAATATTTTCCCCTCCCCAACACAGACAGAACTGCAGTCACCACAGACAGAATGTTTTCCACTCCCCAACACAGACAGAACTGCAGTCACCACAGACAGAATGTTTTCCCCTCCCCAATACAGACAGAATGTGTTCCCCTCCCCAACACAGACAGAACTGCAGTCACCACAGACAGAATGTTTTCCCCTCCCCAACACAGACAGAATGTTTTCCCCTCCCCAACACAGACAGTACTGCAGTCACCACAGACAGAATGTTTTCACCTCCCCAACACAGACAGAACTGCAGACACCACAGACAGTGTTTTCCCTCCCCAACACAGACAGAACTGCAGTCACCACAGACAGTGTTTTCCCCTCCCATCACAGACAGAACTGCAGTCACCACAGACAGAATGTTTTCCCCTCCCCAACACAGACAGAACTGCTGTCACCACAGACAGAATGTGTTCCCCTCCCCAACACAGACAGAACTGCAGTCACCACAGACAGAATGTTTTCCCCTCCCCAACACAGACATAACTGCAGTCACCACAGACAGAATGTTTTCCCTTCCCCAACACAAACAGAATGTGTTCCCCTCCCCAACACAGACAGAATGTGTTCCCCTCCCCACCACAGACAGAATGTGTTCCCCTCCCCACCACAGACAGAATGTGTTCCCCTCCCCACCACAGACAGAATGTTTTCCCCTACCCACCACAGACAGAATGTGTTCCCCTCCCCAACACAGACAGAACTGCAGTCACCACAGACAGAATGTTTTCCCCTCCCCAACACAGACAGAACTGCAGTCACCACAGACAGAATGTTTTCCCCTCCCCACCACACACAGAATGTTTTCCCCTCCCCAACACAGACAGAATGTGTTCGCCTCCCCACCACAGACAGAATGTGTTCCCCTCCCCACCACAGACAGAATGTGTTCCCCTCCCCACCACAGACAGAATGTTTTCCCCTCCCCAACACAGACAGAACTGCAGTCACCACAGACAGAATGTGTTCCCCTCCCCACCACAGACAGAATGTGTTCCCCTCCCCACCACAGACAGAATGTGTTCCCCTCCCCAACACAGACAGAATGTTTTCCCCTCCCCACCACAGACAGAATGTTTTCCCCTCCCCACCACAGACAGAATGTGTTCCCCTCCCCAACACAGACAGAACTGCAGTCACCACAGACAGAATGTTTTCCCCTCCCCACCACAGACAGAATGTGTTCCCTCCCCACCACAGACAGAATGTGTTCCCCTCCCCACCACAGACAGAATGTGTTCCCCTCCCCAACACAGACAGAACTGCAGTCACCACAGACAGAATGTTTTCCCCTCCCCACCACAGACAGAATGTGTTCCCCTCCCCACCACAGACAGAATGTGTTCCCCTCCCCAACACAGACAGAATGTTTTCCCCTCCCCACCACAGACAGAATGTTTTCCCCTCCCCAACACAGACAGAATGTTTTCCCCTCCCCACCACAGACAGAATGTTTTCCCCTCCCCACCACAGACAGAATGTTTTCCCCTCCCCACCACAGACAGAATGTCTTCCCTCCCCAACACAGACAGAATGTTTTCCCCTCCACACCACAGACAGAATGTTTTCCCCTCCCCACCACAGACAGAATGTGTTCCCCTCCCCAACACAGACAGAATGTGTTCCCCTCCGCAACACAGACAGAACTGCAGTCACCACAGACAGAATGTGTTCCCCTCCCCACCACAGACAGAATGTGTTCCCCTCCCCACCACAGACAGAATGTGTTCCCCTCCCCACCACAGACAGAATGTTTTCCCCTCCCCACCACAGACAGAATGTTTTCCCCTCCCCACCACAGACAGAATGTGTTCCCTCCCCACCACAGACAGAATGTTTTCCCCTCCCCACCACAGACACAATGTGTTCCCCTCCCCACCACAGCAGAATGTTTTCCCCTCCCCACCACAGACAGAATGTTTTCCCCTCCCCACCACAGACAGAATGTTTTCCCCTCCCCAACACAGACAGAACTGCAGTCACCACAGACAGAATGTGTTCCCCTGCCCAACACAGACAGAACTGCAGTCACCATAGACAGAATGTTTTCCCCTCCCCACCACAGACAGAATGTGTTCCCCTCCCCAACACAGACAGAATGTTTTCCCCTCCCCAACACAGACAGAATGTTTTCCCCTCCCCACCACAGACAGAATGTTTTCCCCTCCCCACCACAGACAGAATGTGTTCCCCTCCCCACCACAGACAGAATGTTTTCCCTCCCCACCACAGACAGAATGTGTTCCCCTCCCCACCACAGACAGAATGTTTTCCCCTCCCCACCACAGACAGAATGTGTTCCCCTCCCCACAACAGACAGAATGTGTTCCCCTCCCCACCACAGACAGAATGTGTTCCCCTCCCCAACACAGACAGAATGTTTTCCCCTCCCCACCACAGACAGAATGTTTTCCCCTCCCCACCACAGACAGAATGTGTTCCCCTCCCCAACACAGACAGAATGTGTTCCCCTCCCCAACACAGACAGAACTGCAGTCACCACAGACAGAATGTGTTCCCCTCCCCACCACAGACAGAATGTGTTCCCCTCCCCACCACAGACAGAATGTGTTCCCCTCCCCACCACAGACAGAATGTTTTCCCCTCCCCACCACAGCAGAATGTTTTTCCCTCCCCACCACAGACAGAATGTTTTCCCTCCCCACCACAGACAGAATGTTTTCCCCTCCCCACCACAGACAGAATGTTTTCCCCTCCCCAACACAGACAGAACTGCAGTCACCACAGACAGAATGTGTTCCCCTCCCCACCACAGACAGAATGTGTTCCCACTCCCCACCACAGACAGAATGTGTTCCCCTCCCCACCACAGACAGAATGTGTTCCCCTCCCCACCACAGACAGAATGTGTTCCCCTCCCCAACACAGACAGAATGTTTTCCCCTCCCCACCACAGACAGAATGTTTTCCCCTCCCCACCACAGACAGAATGTGTTCCCCTCCCCAACACAGACAGAACTGCAGTCACCACAGACAGAATGTTTTCCCCTCCCCACCACAGACAGAATGTGTTCCCCTCCCCACCACAGACAGAATGTGTTCCCCTCCCCACCACAGACAGAATGTGTTCCCCTCCCCAACACAGACAGAACTGCAGTCACCACAGACAGAATGTTTTCCCCTCCCCACCACAGACAGAGTGTGTTCCCCTCCCCACCACAGACAGAATGTGTTCCCCTCCCCAACACAGACAGAATGTTTTCCCCTCCCCAACACAGACAGAATGTTTTCCCCTCCCCACCACAGACAGAATGTTTTCCCCTCCCCACCACAGACAGAATGTTTTCCCCTCCCCACCACAGACAGAATGTCTTCCCCTCCCCAACACAGACAGAATGTTTTCCCCTCCCCACCACAGACAGAATGTTTTCCCCTCCCCACCACAGACAGAATGTGTTCCCCTCCCCAACACAGACAGAATGTGTTCCCCTCCGCAACACAGACAGAACTGCAGTCACCACAGACAGAATGTGTTCCCCTCCCCAACACAGACAGAACTGCAGTCACCACAGACAGAATGTGTTCCCCTCCCCACCACAGACAGAATGTGTTCCCCTCCCCACCACAGACAGAATGTGTTCCCCTCCCCACCACAGACAGAATGTTTTCCCCTCCCCACCACAGACAGAATGTTTTCCCCTCCCCACCACAGACAGAATGTGTTCCCCTCCCCACCACAGACAGAATGTTTTCCCCTCCCCACCACAGACAGAATGTGTTCCCCTCCCCACCACAGCAGAATGTTTTCCCCTCCCCACCACAGACAGAATGTTTTCCCCTCCCCACCACAGACAGAATGTTTTCCCCTCCCCAACACAGACAGAACTGCAGTCACCACAGACAGAATGTGTTCCCCTGCCCAACACAGACAGAACTGCAGTCACCATAGACAGAATGTTTTCCCCTCCCCACCACAGACAGAATGTGTTCCCCTCCCCAACACAGACAGAATGTTTTCCCCTCCCCAACACAGACAGAATGTTTTCCCCTCCCCACCACAGACAGAATGTTTTCCCCTCCCCACCACAGACAGAATGTGTTCCCCTCCCCACCACAGACAGAATGTTTTCCCCTCCCCACCACAGACAGAATGTGTTCCCCTCCCCACCACAGACAGAATGTTTTCCCCTCCCCACCACAGACAGAATGTGTTCCCCTCCCCACCACAGACAGAATGTGTTCCCCTCCCCACCACAGACAGAATGTGTTCCCCTCCCCAACACAGACAGAATGTTTTCCCCTCCCCACCACAGACAGAACTGCAGTCACCACAGACAGAATGTGTTCCCCTGCCCACCACAGACAGAATGTGATCCCCTCCCCACCACAGACAGAATGTTTTCCCCTCCCCACCACAGACAGAATGTGTTCCCCTCCCCACCACAGACAGAATGTGTTTCCCTCCCCAACACAGACAGAATGTTTTCCCCTCCCCAACACAGACAGAATGTTTTCCCTCCCCACCACAGACAGAATGTTTTCCCTCCCCACCACAGACAGAATGTTTTCCCCTCCCCAACACAGACAGAATGTGTTCCCCTCCCCAACACAGACAGAATGTGTTCCCCTCCCCAACACAGACAGAATGTTTTCCCTCCCCAACACAGACAGAATGTTTTCCCCTCCCCAACACAGACAGAATGTGTTCCCCTCCCCAACACAGAGAATGTTTTCCCCTCCCCAACACAGACAGAATGTGTTCCCCTCCCCACCACAGACAGTGTGTTCCCCTCCCCACCACAGACAGTGTGTTCCCCTCACCAACACAGACAGAACTGCAGTCACCACAGACAGTGTGTTCCCCTCCCCAACACAGACAGAACTGCTCCATGAAGTTTGGCTCGTGGACCTACGACGGCAACATGGTGGACCTGGTCCTTGTGGACCACTACGTCGACCGTAAGGACTTCTTCGACAACGGTGTGTAGGATTAAAATACTCTTGAAGTAAAACGTCTTGCTACTCCAAAAGCTTCAGAAGTCAAGCAACAAGATACTTGTTCTAACTACAGTAATATCTCACGGGTATACAGTGTATAGAGGGAAACGTAAGGCTGTTTCATTACCAGTTAATACATGTTGGTTAAAGACACCATTTCTACCAGAAACAGCAGGTATCTAACCCGGTTTGTCAGTCTCTTCCCACCACAGTTGATGAAGACGTTAATCAGTATGACAATGTCCTGTCTCTCTATTTTTTGTTTTAAAAAATGTACCTTTATTTAACTGTCAGTTAAGAACTAATTCTTATTTTCAATGACGGCCTAGGAACAGTGGGTTAACTGGTCTAGGAACAGTGGGTTAACTGGTCTAGGAACAGTGGGTTAACTGCTTGTTCAGTTACTAGTCCAACACTCTAACCACTAGGCTACCCTGCCGCAATCATTTAATATGCTGAAGATAGTTTGGGGGAATGTTGTCAGCTCAGGGATTTGAACTTGCAACCTTTCGGTTACTAGTCCAACAATCTAACCACTAGCCTACCCTGCCGTCCCAACTGTCCAATGTGAATGTGATCCCATTATCCAACAACATTAAAGATAACATGCAATCACTGATCCAATTCCCTTACAGGTGAATGGGAGATCCTCAACGCCACCGGCGCCAAGGGCAGCCGACGGGACGGTATCTACTGGTACCCCTTCGTTACCTACTCCTTCATCCTCAAGAGGCTTCCTTTGTTCTACACACTCTTCCTCATCATCCCCTGTCTCGGTCTGTCCTTCCTGACCGTGTTGGTGTTCTACCTCCCGTCTGACGAAGGAGAGAAGCTGTCTCTGTCCACGTCGGTCCTGGTGTCTCTCACCGTGTTCCTCCTCGTCATAGAAGAGATTATACCGTCCTCCTCCAAGGTCAGTGGAGGTCGCTGGGGACTGTCTGTCTGTGGAACACTCTTGAGCCTTTTAAACTACTTTGCCAAGCCGAGCTGTACTACAGGGTCGGCCATTGTTGTTGGTACCGTACTGGAAATGACCATGTGCCAAGAGAAAGGCAGTCCAGTGCGGTTCAGCTTGGCCCTGTAGTGGGAATCAGGTGTTGTTGTTCTTTAGAGATGTGATATCATGAACATGTTATTTATGTATTCATCACCAAGGTGATCCCTCTGATTGGAGAGTACCTCCTCTTCATCATGATCTTCGTCACCTTCTCCATCATCGTCACGGTGTTTGTCATCAACGTCCACCACCGCTCCTCAGCCACCTACCACCCCATGGCCCCCTGGGTAAAAAACCTCTTCCTCCAGAGGCTACCCAGACTGCTTTGCATGAGGGGACACACTGACAGGTACACACACAAACACAACTTCTCTTTTTTCCAGTTTATTACCAATAATTGATTGGGTTGATCTTTTATGATTCAATTCAATAACAAATTAATAAAATCAGATTTTAGAAGATAAAATGAAAATATATTGAGGGAATATAACAACTGTAGTTCAACCCTGATGTGAATAAATAAAGAATAATAATTAGATATTGTTGATGTATATTTTATGATTTTCTTTCATTTAATGGAAAGAGAGAAAGAGAAGTGACTACGTACTTTATTCCTGAATAATCAACGTTGTGATTGTCGTGATTAGTTGTAACTGGTGTAATTGCTAGGTACCACTACCCAGACATTGAGCTGCGTAGCCCAGAGCTGAAGCCCCGCGGAGGTCCAGGGAGGAGGGGGGCGTCGGGCCAGGGCCAAGCCCAGCAGAGAGGCCCTGTCGGGGGGAAGGAGGATGAGAACCATGCCTGGTTGGCCATGCTGGAGAAAGCCACCAACTCAGTACGGTACATCAGCCGTCACATCAAGAAGGAACACTTTATCAGAGAGGTAGGGGTGTGTCTGTGTAACTGTCTGTCTCTATATCTTTTAGTTTTCAGATGGGGAAAAAGTGTCTTATTGTTGAGATCATTCTCTTTTTCCCCCCTCCCTCCCTCCCTCCCTCCCTCCCTCCCTCCCTCCCTCCCTCCCTCCCTCCCTCCCTCCCTCCCTCCCTCCCTCCCTCCCTCCCTCCCTCTCCTCCCTCTCACACTCTCTCTCACACTCTCTCCCCCTCTCTCTCTCTCTCTCTTTCCCTCTCTCTCCCTCCAGGTGGTGCAGGACTGGAAGTTTGTGGCTCAGGTGTTGGACAGGATCTTATTGTGGGTGTTCCTCACTGTCTCCATACTGGGTACCATCCTCATCTTCACTCCAGCCATCACTTTGTACCTGACCACTCCCCCCTTCAACACATAGACCCTATCAGTAGACCCTAACCTCTATAGGCATAATCAGTAGACCCTAACCCCTACACCCTACCACCTACACCCTACAACACATAATCAGTAGACCCTAACCCCTACACCCTACCACCTACACCCTACAACACATAATCAGTAGACCCTAACCCCTACACCCTACCACCTACACCCTACAACACATAATCAGTAGACCCTAACCCCTACACCCTACCACCTACATCAGTACAACCATAATCAGTAGACCCTAACCCCTACACCCTACCACCTACACCCTACAACACATAATCAGTAGACCCTAACCCCTACACCCTACCACCTACACCCTACAACACATAGACCCTACCCCCTACACCCTACAACACATAATCAGTAGACCCTAACCCCTACACCAGGGCTGTTCTATGTCGGTCCTGGTCCTGGTGGGCCCAAACACTTCTGGTTTTCA
>NW_024609660.1:102500-117500 GCF_018296145.1 Oncorhynchus tshawytscha
TTAACCATCCAGGCCACTTCTAAGAAGATGTCCTTCTACAACAACATCCAGACAATCCACGTCAAGAAGAAGGTTGGCTGTACCGATAATGTACCGATCTGCTGACCTAACGGGGACAAAGTTCAAGAGGATGCGGCCGGTATACAAGTCCTAATAATGAGCCAACTCATCACGTACTGTAAGTCCTCTCCAACGGCCCTCAAATCTCTCCTTTAACCCTTCAGTTCAGTCCCAAATGCAACCTTATTCGCTATAGTGCCTTGTCAAATGAAGTGCATTTCATAGGGATTAGGGTACAATATGGGATGTAGCCTCCGTCGGCCCAGCCGAGGGGGCGCTGATGTGATGCTAGGTGATGGCGAGCCGCTTGTACATGCAGGGTGAGACCAGACAGAACTGAAGCAGTGCACTTTTTACAGGCAGAGGAGGATGAATGCAACGCTGATGATGAGAGACATTTGTGCAATACTTGTGGATGTAGACTGAGACAACAGAAAGAAAGGGAGGGGGGAGAGAGGGAGACAGGGGGAAGAGGGGGAGACAGGGGGAAGAGAGGGGGAGAGAGGGAGAGAGCGGGAGAGAGGGAGACAGGAGGAGAGAGGGAGACAAGGGGAGAGAGGGAGAGAGGGGGAGAGAGGGAGACAGGGGAGAGAGGGAGACAGGGGGAGAGAGGGAGACAGGGGGAGAGGGGGAGAGAGAGAGAGAGAGAGGGGGAGAGAGGGAGACAGGGGAGAGAGAGGGGGAGAGAGGGAGACAGGGGAGAGAGGGGGAGAGAGGGAGACAGGGGGAAGAGAGGGGAGAGAGGGAGAGAGGGAGACAGGGGGGAGAGAGAGGGGGGAGAGAGGGAGAGAGGGAGAGAGAGGGAGACAGGGGGAGAGAGGGAGACAGGGGGGAGAGAGGGGGAGAGAGGGAGACAGGGGGAGAGAGGGGGAGAGAGGGAGACAGGGGGAAGAGAGGGGGAGAGAGGGAGACAGCGGGAGAGAGGGAGAGAGGGGGGGTAGAAAGGTAGATAGAAGGAATGGAGAGATGGTGAATATGGAATTGAGGGGAAGATTTTAAAAAAGACAGAGGGAGAAACCCAGTGGGCAAAAACTGGTTGAATCAACGTTGTTTCCATGTCTTTATTCCTGTACACAAGAAAGCAAAGGTAACTGAACTAAATGACTCTCGCTAGTTGAGGATCATATCACCTCTACCTTACCTGACATCCTAGACCCCCTTCAATTCGCTTACCGCCCCAATAGATCCACAGAAGAGGAATACCTACGTCAGAATGCTGTTGATGGACTATAGCTCAGCCTTCAACACATATTACCCTCCAAGCTCATCTGAACCCCGCCCTGTTCAACTGGGTCCTGGGCTTTCTGACGGGCCGCCCCAAGGTGGTGAAGGTAGGAAACAACACCTCCACTTCGCTAAACCTCAACACTGGGGCCCCACAAGGGTGCGTGCTCAGCCCCCTCCTGTACTCCCTGTTCACCCATGACTGCGTGGCCATGCACGCCTCCAACTCTAATCATCAAGTTTGCAGACGACACAACAGTAGTAGGTGTGATTATCAACAACAATGAGACAGCCTACAGGGAGGAGGTGAGGGCCCTGGCAGAGTGGTGTCAGGAAAATAACCTCAACGTCAACAACACGAGGGAGCTGATCGTGGACTTCAGGAGATAGCAGAGGGATCATGCCCCTATCCACGTCAATGGCGCCGCAGTGGAGAAGGTGGAAAGCTTAAAGTTCCTCGGCGTACACATCGCTGACAATCTGAAATGGTCCACCCACACCAACATCAGGAGGCAGAAGAAATCTGCCTTGGCCCCTAAGACCCTCACAAACGTTTACAGATGCACAATTGAGAGCATCCTGTCAGGCTGTATCACCGCCTGGTACGACAACTGCACCGCCCGCCACCGCAGGGCTCTCCAGAGGGTGGTGCGGTCTTCCCAATGCATCACCAGGGGACACTACCTGCCCTCCAGGACACCTACAGCACCTGATGTCACAGGAAGGCCAAAAAGATCATCAAAGACATCAACAACCTGAGCCACGGTCTGTTCACTGTGCTATCATCCAGAAGGAGAGGTCAGTACAGGTGCATCAAAGCTGGGAACGAGAGACTGATAAACAGCCTCTTTATCAAGGCCATCAGCCTGTTAAATAACCATCACCACCCGGTTACTCAACCCTGCACCTTTGTGGCTGCTGCCCTACATACATAGACATGGAATTACTGGTCAGTTTAATAATGGAACACTAGTCACTTTAATAATGTTTACATACTGCTTTACTCATATGTATATACTGTATTCTATTCTACTTTATAAACTGGGTGGTTTGAACCCTGAATGCTGATTGGCTGACAGCAGTGGTATATCAGACCGTATACCACGGGTATGACAAAACATTTGTTTTTCCTTCTATAATTACTTTGGTAACCAGTTTATAATAGCAATGAGACACCTTGGGGGTTTGTGGTATATGACCAATATACCACGGCTAAGGGCTGTATCCAGGGACTCTGCTTTGCATCGAGGCTAAGAACAGCCCTTAGCCGTGGTATATTGGCCATATACCACACCCCCTCGGGCCTTATTGCTTAAGTATTTTAGTTAATGCCACACCGACATCGTCCTAATATTTATATATTTTTGAATTCCATTCTTTTACTTTTCGATTTGTGTATGTTGTGAAATGTTAGATACGACTGCGCTGTTGGAGCTAGGAACACAGGCATTTCATCTAAATATGTTATAAAGATGTGATAAACATCTAAATATGTTATAAAGATGTGATAAACATCTAAATATGTTATAAAGATGTGATAAACATCTAAATATGTTATAAAGATGTGATAAACATCTAAATATGTTATAAAGATGTGATAAACATCTAAATATGTTATAAAGATGTGATAAATATGTGTACTTGACCAATAAAATAACATTTGATTTGATTTCACCTAAAAAATTAAATGTGATGTTGAATCAACATGGAAAACTGATTGGATTTGCAAAAATTCTTCAAAGTTTGGTATTTTTTTCACCCAAAGTAGAGCCTAAATACAATGACATGGGGACTTTGGGGTTGTTGTCTTGTTTGTATATCGTTGTATTTTATATTTGTGTGACTGTCCTTGTCAGTGTATTAGTGTTTTTGTTACTTGTCATGTTTAGTGTTTTTATGTGGACCCCAGGAAGACTACTGTACCTGCTGCTTCTGCTGAAATTAAAGCAATCTGTCAGTTGATGACACAGTTGATCACGTGACACGGGTTGACGCGTGCAACGTTTGAGCAGCGGAACGCGACCGATTTACCAAGAGGGCACACTGGCATGCACTGGCACAGCTGGTTGTGTCATCCAGTATCAGCTGGAGAACGGTGCTTGTAGGCTTTCCTGTCCACCGTGATCGGAAACGAGGTGAATTGCCTGACCTATGGAGCAAATGTTCATCCCCGCGTCCGGAGTTCCTTACTAATAAATAGAGAGTGAAAGGGATAGAATGAGAAAAGGCAACGAGAGAGAGAGAATAATTTGTGCTTCTGCGTTTGAGTTTAGTGAAGTTGTGACAGTTTACAAACGCTAAATGGATTTCCACTTTCATTGCACTCTAACAACGAGAGAGAGAGAGAGAGAGAGAGAGTGAGAGAGAGAGAGAGAGAGAGAGAGCGAGAGAGAGAGAGAGCGAGAGAGAGAGAGCGAGGGTGCGCGCGTCAAAGGTACATCCAGCGTCTGTGAGAAGAGTCGCAGCGTCCTCCTCGAGCCGAAGTTTGATCTCTGCGCGCAGAGGAAGGATTCTAATTCCACAAGTACGATGCGTCATCGGAAGTGTTTTGGATATGTATGTACCGCTGTTTACCTGTGGACGGCGTTCTGCTTTAAAGGTAAGTAGGCGCAGGTATATATTTAGCATATTTTACGCAGAAAGAAACAACTGTCAGTGCATAGAAGTGTTTCGAGAGATTAAAATTAAACACCCATCGGTATCGTGAAGTTTACATCAATAACTGGTAATTCCATTTGCCTATGCCATTTTTGCACTATAAAATAAATACACAAACCAAATGAATAGGATACTTGTAGATTATTTAATTGTATGGTAATACTTTTAAGGGAAAGAAAATAATGGAACGTAATGAAAAAAAAGTGGAAAAACCATGGTATTGTCATGATCCAGAGATGTATCCCGAATTGCGAAACGTGTAGAAGTGAGTAACACAGATGTTATGATAATGAAGGCTATCTATATCACGACCTGTCGATTTAGAGCTGTCAAATCCTTCCTCGTTTGTATGTGTGTGTGTGTGTGTGTGTGTGTGTGTCTGTGTATGTGTGTGTGTGTGTGTGTGCGCGTGTGTGTGTCTCCGGCACCATGACCTCCTTAATACTCCGGTAACATCTGTTGTGTATGTCTGAAGGAGCTGGGGCGGGGAGGCACAGGCACGCGCTAAAACCAATATCCCGAGAGGGAGCAATATCCTTTACCTCAGCCAGAGCACGATCATCTGGGAATACTGGACTGAGGAATCCACGCCAATAGGTCCGGGATCGAGAGAGGACGATGAAGCATTCAACATTATGTTTAGACCATCGGGCTACATTTCGTTTTCCATGTAGGCCTTTTAATTGATCCATTTGGGTTCATTCCATTTATTTTGATTTATTTTACACTCCCTTACCTACCTAGGCTGGGTCAGTCCCAAAATGCGCCCTATTCCCTCTGGTTTAAAGTAGTGCACTACATAGGGAATAGGGCTCTGGTCTAAAGTAGTGCACTATATAGGGAATAGGGCTCTGGTCTAAAGTAATGCACTATATAGGGAATTAGGCTCTGTTCTAAAGTAGTGCACTATATATAGGGAATAGGGCTCTGGTCTAAGGTAATGCACTATATAGGGAATAAGGCTCTGGTCTAAAGTAGTGAACTATATAGGGAATGGGGCTCTGGTCTAAAGTAGTGCACTATATAGGGAATAGGGCTCTGGTCTAAGGTAATGCACTATATAGGGAATAAGGCTCTGGTCTAAAGTAGTGAACTATATAGGGAATAGGGCTCTGGTCTAAAGTAGTGAACTATATAGGGAATAGGGTGCCATTTGGGACATATTAGGCACCTGAAAATGTTCTAACTCCAAAACATAATACTGATGAACAGTGAATCAAATGAAAAACATTGACTGTTTTTTTGGCACTGACTCTCCTTACACTGACTATATGCACACTCACTAGACTCTACCCACACACTCACTAGACTCTACCCACACACTCACTAGACTCTACCCACACACTCACTAGACTCTACCCACACACTCACTAGACTCTACCCACACACTCACTAGACTCTACCCACACACCCACTAGACTCTACGAACACACTCACTAGACTCTACCCACACACTCACTAGACTCTACGAACACACTCACTAGACTCTACCCACACACTCACTAGACTCTACCCACACACTCACTAGACTCTACCCACACTCTCACTAGACTCTACCCACACACTCACTAGACTCTACCCACACACTCACTAGACTCTACCCACACACTCACTAGACTCTACCCACACACTCACTAGACTCTACCAACACACTCACTAGACTCTACAAACACACTCACTAGACTCTACCCACACACTCACTAGACTCTACCCACACACTCACTAGACTCTACCCACACACTCACTAGACTCTATCCACACACTCACTAGACTCTACCAACACACTCACTAGACTCTACAAACACACTCACTAGACTCTACCCACACACTCACTAGACTCTACCCACACACTCACTAGACTCTACCCACACACTCACTAGACTCTACCAACACACTCACTAGACTCTACAAACACACTCACTAGACTCTACCCACACACTCACTAGACTCTACCCACACACTCACTAGACTCTACCAACACACTCACTAGACTCTACCAACACACTCACTAGACTCTACAAACACACTCACTAGACTCTACCCACACACTCACTAGACTCTACCCACACACTCACTAGACTCTACCCACACACTCACTAGACTCTACCCACACACTCACTAGACTCTACCCACACACTCACTAGACTCTACCCACACACTCACTAGACTCTACCCACACACTCACTAGACTCTACCCACACACTCACTAGACTCTACCCACACACTCACTAGACTCTACCCACACACTCACTAGACTCTACCAACACACTCACTAGACTCTACCCACACACTCACTAGACTCTACCAACACACTCACTAGACTCTACCAACACACTCACTAGACTCTACAAACACACTCACTAGACTCTACCCACACACTCACTAGACTCTACCCACACACTCACTAGACTCTACCCACACACTCACTAGACTCTACCCACACACTCACTAGACTCTACCCACACACTCACTAGACTCTACCAACACACTCACTAGACTCTACCAACACACTCACTAGACTCTACAAACACACTCACTAGACTCTACCCACACACTCACTAGACTCTACCCACACACTCACTAGACTCTACCAACACACTCACTAGACTCTACAAACACACTCACTAGACTCTACCCACACACTCACTAGACTCTACCCACACACTCACTAGACTCTACCCACACACTCGCTAGACTCTACCCACACACTCGCTAGACTCTACCCACACACTACTGTGAAATGCTTACTGACCAGCCCTTTGCCTACACACACACTGACACACACAGCCAAAGACACCACCACGTCTGGCAAAAGCGGTCTATTGTCAATCATCAATACGGCTGTAGAGCCAGTGGACTCTGAGAGTTGAGGATTCCCTCCATGAACCTGTGATAGCCAGTGGACTCTGAGAGTTGAGGATCCCCTCCATGAACCTGTGATAGCCAGTGGACTCTGAGAGTTGAGGATCCCTCCATGAACCTGTGATAGCCAGTGGACTCTGAGAGTTGAGGATTCCCTCCATGAACCTGTGATAGCCAGTGGACTCTGAGAGTTGAGGATTCCCTCCATGAACCTGTGATAGCCAGTGGACTCTGAGAGTTGAGGATCCCTCCATGAACCTGTGATAGCCAGTGGACTCTGAGAGTTGAGGATTCCCTCCATGAACCTGTGATAGCCAGTGGACTCTGAGAGTTGAGGATTCCCTCCACGAACCTGTGATAGCCAGTGGACTCTGAGAGTTGAGGATCCCCTCCATGAACCTGTGATAGCCAGTGGACTCTGAGAGTTGAGGATTCCCTCCATGAACCTGTGATAGCCAGTGGACTCTGAGAGTTGAGGATTCCCTCCATGAACCTGTGATAGCCAGTGGACTCTGAGAGTTGAGGATCCCCTCCACGAACCTGTGATAGCCAGTGGACTCTGAGAGTTGAGGATTCCCTCCACGAACCTGTGATAGCCAGTGGACTCTGAGAGTTGAGGATCCCCTCCATGAACCTGTGATAGCCAGTGGACTCTGAGAGTTGAGGATTCCCTCCATGAACCTGTGATAGCCAGTGGACTCTGAGAGTTGAGGATTCCCTCCATGAACCTGTGATAGCCAGTGGACTCTGAGAGTTGAGGATTCCCTCCATGAACCTGTGATAGCCAGTGGACTCTGAGAGTTGAGGATTCCCTCCATGAACCTGTGATAGCCAGTGGACTCTGAGAGTTGAGGATTCCCTCCATGAACCTGTGATAGCCAGTGGACTCTGAGAGTTGAGGATTCCCTCCATGAACCTGTGATAGCCAGTGGAGTCTGAGAGTTGAGGATCCCCTCCATGAACCTGTGATAGCCAGTGGACTCTGAGAGTTGAGGATTCCCTCCATGAACCTGTGATAGCCAGTGGACTCTGAGAGTTGAGGATTCCCTCCATGAACCTGTGATAGCCAGTGGACTCTGAGAGTTGAGGATTCCCTCCATGAACCTGTGATAGCCAGTGGACTCTGAGAGTTGAGGATTCCCTCCATGAACCTGTGATAGCCAGTGGACTCTGAGAGTTGAGGATTCCCTCCATGAACCTGTGATAGCCAGTGGACTCTGAGAGTTGAGGATTCCCTCCATGAACCTGTGATAGCCAGTGGACTCTGAGAGTTGAGGATCCCCTCCATGAACCTGTGATAGCCAGTGGACTCTGAGAGTTGAGGATTCCCTCCATGAACCTGTGATAGCCAGTGGACTGTAACAGTTGAGGATTTGAGGGATTGTGTCTTGCTGGTTCAGTATGTACCTCACTTTAGCCTTTTGAACCAACCTCCATCCATCACACACAGGTATCACCATTAAGGTATCCAATCATCTTTATGTCTACTGTGAGACGGATATGAACGTTTTTAAAATCACCTCCAATCTCTCTCAAGGTTATGACTGACTGACCACTGACTGGCCCTCAATTACACATTTTTATGGGGTCGGAAATCAAAAGTTTGTCGAACGATTTTGTATTTTGGAAGTACATTTCAAAATGCGTATTTCCTGTTTCCTGTTGTGAAGACTGTGTAATATCAATTAAAGGAATGTTGTCAGCCTCAATCTTCAGTAAATGATACATATTGACACCATGTATTTTAGATGGAATCAGGCAGAAGGTTTGGATTGTTAAATGAGTTGTATTTTGTCAATGAAACGTTTTAGGTTGAACGATACAGCAGCTCAATGTATTGATCTCCTTAATGTTTGTGACTCCCTTGTTATTGGTTCCCGTTCTGAGCTTGTCTGCATACCAAATGGAACACTATTTCCTTTATAGTGCACTGCTTTTGACAAAGGCCCATAGGTCCTATAGGGTTCTGGTCAAAAGCAGTGCACTATATAGGGAATAGGGTGCCATTTGGAACACATTTCTTGGTTTGGCTCTCCCTGGTGATATCTGATTCTGAAATTCATTTTTTACAACAAGATCTTCTGGAACTATTTTTAGGATGGACAGGAGACTCCCATCATCCTCAGAATAGTTCTAATGGTGTTGTTCTGTTCTCTGTTTGATTAGTCAATGAGAAGAAAGAACCATAGAAGTGAATAGCAGGTTTATGTGGTTGTCTTCTCGGAGCCTCTACGTGTGGGGATTTGAAACATGTCGAGTTGGTCTTTTAGTCACAAAGATGTCCCTTGCTTTTTGTTGTTGTGTAAAAACAACACACTGTAAAGAGGTCTCGCAATGCTTTCTAGGATGGACGAAAGACCAAACTGGTATCCTGGAGTCTCTGGTGGTTGTTTATCCCCCCGTCAGTGATGAAAAGCTGTTTGGGCTTAACCCGTAACCTCTGACCTCTGAGAGATCTGTCATGGATTTCATTTAGGTGGAAATGTTTCAGCTTAGTGGCTGGCCTCAGGGCTTTAGACAGATGTTCTGTGGTGTGTGTGTGTGTGTGTGTGTGTGTGTGTGTGTGTGTGTGTGTGTGTGTGTGTGTGTGTGTGTGTGTGTGTGTGTGTGTGTGTGTGTGTGTGTGTGTGTGTGTGTGTGTGTGTACTCCAGTGTCAGTGTGTATCTTGGATATGACATGTAAAGTGTCAGTTAAACCGTGATGTTGAACATGTATGGCTCATGTTATGGTGTTTTAGCTGAGCCATACAGTGTGTTATTATAAGAGGTCGACACAGCAATGAACCCCATACAATTCCCATATGTATCCTGACTCCCATATCTGCTTCTGCTACAGTATATTGTTAACTCCTTAACATATTGTTAACTCCCCTCCCTGATCAACCGATTGCTCAGTTTGTCCGGGCGGTCAGCTCTAGGAAAAGTCTTGTTGGTTCCGAACACTCAATTTGTTTGGTGTGACGATGACATACAGCGCATTCAGAAAGTATTCAGACCCCTTGACCTTCTCCACATTTCGTTACGTTACAGCCTTATTCTAAAATGGATTCAATTGTTTTTTTCCTCATCAATCTACACACAAAACCCCTTAGGGACAAAGCTAAAACTGTTTTTTAGAACTTTTTGCTAATTTATTAAAAGTAGAAAACTGAAATGTCACGTTTACATAAGTATTCAGAATTTTACTCAACACTTTGTTGAAGAACCTTTAACAGCAATTCCAGCCTCTAGTCTTCTTGGGAATGACACTACAAGCTTGGCATTCATGTATTTGGGGAGTTTTTCAGATCCTCTCAAGCTCTGTCAGGTTGGATGGTGAGCGTCGCTGCACAGTTATTTTCAGGTCAGGTCTCTCCAGACATGTTGGATCGGGTTCAAGTCCGGGCTCTGGCTGGGCTCTCAAGGACATACAGAGACGTGTCCCGAAGCCACTCCTGCGTTGTCTTGGCTGTTTGCTTACAGTCGTTGTCCTGTTGGAAGGTGAACCAGTCCTCAGCGCTCTGGAGCAGGTTTTCATCAAGGATCTCTCTGTACTTTGCTCGATTCATCTTTGCCTCAATCCCGATTAGTCTCCCAGTCCCTGCCGCTGAAAAACATCCCCACAGCATGATGCTGCCACCACCATGCTTCACCGTAGGGATGGTGCCAGGTTTCCTCCAGATGCTTGGCATTCAGGCCAAAGAGTTACATTTTGGTTTCATCAGACCAGAGAATCTTGTTTCTCATGGTCTGAGAGTCTTTAGGTGCCTTTTGGAAAACTCCAAGCGGGCTGTCATGTGTCTTTCACTGAGGAGTGGCTTCTGTCTGGCCACTCTACCATAAAGGCCTGATTGGTGGAGTGCTGCAGAGATAGTTATCCTTCAGGAAGGTTCTCCAATCTCCACAGAGGAACTCTAGAGCTCTGTTAGAGTGACCATCGGGTTCCTAGTCACCTCCCTGACCAAGGCCCTTCTCCCCCGATTGCTCAGTTTGGCCGGGCGGTCAGCTCTAGGAAGATTCTTGGTGGTTCCGAACTTCTTCCATTTAAGAATAATGGAGGCCACTGTGTTCTCCAATCAAGCTATAGAAACTCAAGGATGATCAATGGCAACAGGACACACCTGAGCTCAATGTTGAGTATCATAGCAAAGGGTCTGAATACTTATGTAAATAAGTAATTTATTTTTTCAATTTTTTATACATTTGCTAAAAATGTGAAAACCCCTTTAAAAAAAAATCTTTGTCATTATGTGGTATTGTGTGTAGATTGCGGAATTTAAAAAAAAGATGTTATCAGTTTTAGAAGAAGACTGTAACATAACAAAAAGTGGAAACAGTCAAGGGGTCTGAATACTTTCCAAATGCACTGTATACAAGAGTTGGCACAAATGGAACTGGGACTAGTCCATGTGCCCTGACCTGGTAGAACCTCTGGGCCCCAGTTCCCTGCTATTTATCAGGTCATGTGGTGTGGAAACACTCCTGGCCCTGTAAGAGGAGGATGCATCCCAACAGCCCCCTGTCTATGACTGCTGTCTATGACTGCTGTCTATGACTGTGTCTCAAAAGGCACCTTTATATCGGTAATAGCCAGGCTGGCATTTACATCACTGGTCTATAGTTGATCAACTCTTGTATGACATAGTGCTTTTTTAAAGGTGGCCGGCCCACCACATCATAGCAGCCCCTGTTTGTTAGACGGAGAATGTCAAGGCATGATTCCCCTAGATGTGAGTGGCATTCTTTTATGTTGACATTCTGGAGACAAATGAGCATGATTCTGGATAATGGAATTCATTGCGGTCGTGTATGTACATTTTACACTGTGCCAAGGCTGAAACATGAGGCAAGGTGAATGAACGGAACATGCATCTTGTAGATTGTCATTTAGTTCAGCGGTTGGCCCGTCTAGACGTAACCATGGTGATTGCATTTAGAATGCGGTTGGGTAAAGAATGTATTCTCCGTCTGATGTCACTACCATCAACAACTATCATCATCTGACAGAATGGAAACATCTAGGGAATAGCATATCACAGATCGTTGCCACTGTAACATTTGCCTGTTTAGATTGTATTGTATTGTATTGGAAGGCAGCAGTGCACTCAGAGGCACTTAAACTGGCTGCTTCATTGTAACAACAGCCTCGTGCCCCATGAAATAAAAGGTTTTATTTTAGTACAACACAACTGAATGGTATTGATCGAAGACGCTTCTCTCGTATGAACATTGGAGTTATGAAGGGAACCTAATGCAGTGAAACTGGGAGATGGGAGCCTTTGAAGTGGAGTTATGAAGGGAACCTAATGCAGTGAAACTGGGAGATGGGAGCCTTTGAAGTGGAGTTATGAAGGGAACCTAATGCAGTGAAACTGGGAGACGGGAGCCATTTGTTGTAGGTGATTGTTTTGTGGTCGTTTGGCTACGTTGGTTGGTCTCTGATGGTGGATTGGTTTATTTAATAAACATTGTGACATGATGTCACAATGAGTTAGAGAAGAGATGGAAGGAACTAGGGAGAAAGAGGATAATTTTTATTTATTTATTTTATTTTACCTTTATTTAACCAGGCAAGTCAGTTAAGAACAAATTCTTATTTTCAACTGCCTGTTCAGGGGCAGAACGACAGATTTGTACCAGCTCGAGGGTTTGAACTTGCAACCTTCCGGTTACTAGTCCAGTGCTCTAACCACTAGGCTACCCTGCCGCCCCAGATGGGGGGAAGGAGGAGGAAAAGAGATGAGGGGAAAGAGGAGGAAAAGAGATGAGGGGAAAGGGGAAGAGAAGAGATGGAGGAATCCTAAACTAGGTCCCTGGTTATATTACGTTACAGAAATACTGCGGCCCAAATAGCATCCTATTCGTTACATAGTGCAATGTTTTTGAACAGAGCCCTATGGGCCAATAGGGTGCCATTTGGTACGGGACCCATCAGTGTATAATCCTGCCCTATTTCTTGCCTTTATGACCTGGTTATGAGCCAGGGATTTTCATCTCTGAAGTACACAACAAACGTCCAAAGGCTGCATCTGAAAAGGCACCCTATTCCATTAATAGTGCACTACTTTTAACCAGGGCCCATCTGAAATGGCACCCTATTCCATTAATAGTGCACTACTTTTAACCAGGGCCCATCTGAAAAGGCACCCTATTCCTTTAATAGTGCACTACTTTTAACCAGGGCCCATCTGAAATGGCACCCTATTCCTTTAATAGTGCACTACTTTTGACTAGGTGCAATTTGGGACGCCCTCGGACTTTCACAGAAATCACATTAGGTGATTTAATACTAACAAAGACACAGGATTTCCTGTTACTCTCTGATTCAATCTGGTTCACTAGAACAGGCTAGGATGTTGCTTTAATCCAGACAAGGTCATGGTTATTCATTTCATTATGATAGCAAATGTGTGTATTCAAACTAATCCTGTATTCATCGAATGTACTTTTCAATACTTGTTCCCTGAATATAGTAGCGACCTTGACCCAACACCTAGCGACCTTGACCCAACACCTAGCGACCTTGACCCAACACCTAGCGACCTTGACCCAACACCTAGCGACCTTGACCCAACACCTAGCGACCTTGACCCAACACCTAGCGACCTTAACCCAACACCTAGCGACCTTGACCCAACACCTAGCGACCTTGACCCAACACCTAGCGACCTAGCCAAGAGGTTCAGATCTCTTTGCGTTACAGCTACAGTAAGGTCCTGGGTTGACAATCTCAAGGTCACAGGTTCAAGCCCTGGTCTGGACTGACTTCGCTACAATATTGACAAGTATAATGGGATAGATTGGGCTGAGGTACATCCCATAATACACCGTGATCTGAGACATGGGGCCTAGGCAGTGGTGTAAAAATACTTGAAAGTACTACTTAAGTTCTCTGGGGGGGGGGTGTATCTGTACTTTATATTTATATATACTGTATATATTATTTATTATTATAAAAAATAATGTAAACCCTTTTTCGTCATATCCAATTGGTAGTTACAGTCTTGTCCCATCGCTGCAACTCCCGTACGGACTTGGGAGAGGCGAAAGGTCGAGAACCGTGCGTCCTCCTGCTTGTTGACACTTGGCTTAACCCGGAAGCCGGCCGCACCAATGTGTCGGAGGAAACACTGTCCAACTGGCGACCGGGTCAGCCTGCATGCGCCCGGCCCACCACAGCAGTCGCTAGAGCACCATGGGACAAGGACATCCCAAACCCTTCCCTGACCCAGATGACGATGGGACAAGGGCATCCCAAACCTGTCCCTGTGTGTCGCCTCAGGGGTTTCCAGGTCGCAGCCAGCTGCAACACAGCCCGGTATGGAACCAGGATATGTAGTAACGCAGCTAGAGCTACAACACAGCCCGGTATGGGACCAGGATATGTAGTAACACAGCCATCTGCAACACAGCCCAGTATTTTTTAATTTAATTTTACCTTTATTTAAAACTAGGCAAGACAACTAGGCAAGTCAGTTAAGAACAAATTCTTATTTTCAATGACGGCCTAGGAACAGTGTGTTAACTACCTGTTCAGGGGCAGAACGACAGATTTGTACTTTGTCAGCTCGGGGGTTTGAACTTGCAACCTTCCGGTTACTAGTCCAACGCTCTAACCACTAGGCTACCCTACATATCCTGGTATGATGTAAATGTGTTGGAGAGGGCCCCTGGCCATCTGTAAATGATGCCTGAGTGTTGGAGTTGGCCCCTGGCCATCTGTAAATGATGTCTGAGTGTTGGAGTGGGCCCCTGGCCATCTGTAAATGATGTCTGAGTGTTGGAGTGGGCCCCTGGCCATCTGTAAATGATGTCTGAGTGTTGGAGTGGGCCCCTGGCCATCTGTAAATGATGTCTAACTGTTGGAGTGGGCCCCTGGCCATCTCTAAATGATATCTGAGTGTTGGAGTGGGCCCCTGGCCATCTGTAAATGATGTCTGAGTGTTGGAGTGTGCCCCTGACCATCTGTAAATTATGTCTGAGTGTTGGAGTTGGCCCCTGGCCATCTGTAAATGATGTCTGAGTGTTGGAGTGTGCCCCTGGCCATCTGTAAATGATGTCTGAGTGTTGGAGTGGGCCCCTGGCCATCTGTAAATGATGTCTGAGTGTTGGAGTGTGCCCCTGGCCATCTGTAAATGATGTCTGAGTGTTGGAGTGGGCCCCTGGCTATCTGTAAATGATGTCTGAGTGTTGGAGTGTGCCCCTGGCCATCTGTAA
>NW_024609660.1:122500-152500 GCF_018296145.1 Oncorhynchus tshawytscha
TGTTTTTGTGCATGTTTAAGCGCCTGCGTGTGTTTAATCTTCGTGTCGTGCCGACATCATGTCAGAGTCACTGATTGACTGACATGGAGCTCTACTATCCTGACATCATGTCAGAGTCACTGATTGACTGACATGGAGCTCTACTATCCTGACATCATGTCAGAGTCACTGATTGACTGACATGGAGCTCTACTATCCCGACATCATGTCAGTCACTGATTGACTGACAGCTCTACTATCCCGACATCATGTCAGAGTCACTGATTGACTGACATGGAGCTCTACTATCCCGACATCATGTCAGAGTCACTGATTGACTGACATGGAGCTCTACTATCCCGACATCATGTCAGAGTCACTGATTGACTGACATGGAGCTCTACTATCCCGACATCATGTCAGAGTCACTGATTGACTGACATGGAGCTCTACTATCCCGACATCATGTCAGAGTCACTGATTGACTGACATGGAGCTCTACTATCCCGACATCATGTCAGAGTCACTGATTGACTGACAGCTCTACTATCCCGACATCATGTCAGAGTCACTGATTGACTGACAGCTCTACTATCCCGACATCATGTCAGAGTCACTGATTGACTGACAGCTCTACTATCCCGACATCATGTCAGAGTCACTGATTGACTGACATCTCTACTATCCCGACATCATGTCAGAGTCACTGATTGACTGACAGCTCTACTATCCCGACATCATGTCAGAGTCACTGATTGACTGACATCTCTACTATCTATTGATGTGTCTCTTTAGCCTCATCAGAGCATCACTACACTTGTCAGTCTGACTCCAGTGATGTCAGAGGAACCTAGAGGAAGTAGCTGAGGAAATGGAGTCGTCCATCAGTTGGACGACCAACCAGAAACATAGCTTTGTAGTTGTAGTAAATTATGATGATGGTGAGGATGATGATGGTGATGATGATGATGGTGATGATGATGATGATTTCACCAGTGGGACCACATATGTTCTTGTCGTTGAAGTGTTTAACCGAGAGAGACGGAGGAAAAGAGGGATATTGTGAGAGATAGTCACAGAGAAAGAGAGAGAGACACAGGGAGACAAAGGGAGAAAATGAGCAAGACAGACAGACAGAGAGACAGAAATACAGACAGACAGACAGACAGGCAGAGAGACAGAAATACAGACAGGCAGACAGACAGGCAGAGAGACAGAAATACAGACAGGCAGAGAGACAGAAATACAGACAGGCAGACAGACAGGCAGAGAGACAGAAATACAGACAGGCAGACAGACAGAGAGACAGAAATACAGACAGGCAGAGAGACAGAAATACAGACAGGCAGACAGACAGGCAGAGAGACAGAAATACAGACAGGCAGACAGACAGAGAGACAGAAATACAGACAGGCAGACAGACAGGCAGAGAGACAGAAATACAGACAGGCAGACAGACAGAAATACAGACAGGCAGAGAGACAGAAATACAGACAGGCAGAGAGACAGAAATACAGACAGGCAGAGAGACAGAAATACAGACAGGCAGAGAGACAGAAATACAGACAGGCAGAGAGACAGAAATACAGACAGGCAGAGAGACAGAAATACAGACAGGCAGAGAGACAGAAATACAGACAGGCAGAGAGACAGAAATACAGACAGGCAGAGAGACAGAAATACAGACAGGCAGAGAGACAGAAATACAGACAGGCAGAGAGACAGAAATACAGACAGGCAGAGAGACAGAAATACAGACAGGCAGAGAGACAGAAATACAGACAGGCAGAAATACAGACAGGCAGGCAGAGAGACAGAAATACAGACAGGCAGACAGAGAGACAGAAATACAGACAGGCAGACAGAGAGACAGAAATACAGACAGGCAGACAGAGAGACAGAAATACAGACAGGCAGACAGAGAGACAGAAATACAGACAGGCAGACAGAGAGACAGAAATACAGACAGGCAGGCAGAGAGACAGAAATACAGACAGGCAGACAGACAGGCAGAGAGACAGAAATACAGACAGGCAGACAGACAGGCAGAGAGACAGAAATACAGACAGGCAGACAGACAGGCAGAGAGACAGAAATACAGACAGGCAGACAGACAGGCAGAGAGACAGAAATACAGACAGGCAGGCAGAGAGACAGAAATACAGACAGGCAGACAGGCAGGCAGAGAGACAGAAATACAGACAGGCAGGCAGAGAGACAGAAATACAGACAGGCAGGCAGAGAGACAGAAATACAGACAGGCAGACAGACAGAGAGAGTCACAGAAATACAGGCAGGCAGGCATGCAGAGAGACAGAAATACAGGCAGGCAGGCAGGCAGAGAGACAGAAATACAGGCAGGCAGGCAGGCAGAGAGACAGAAATACAGACAGGCAGACAGACAGAGAGAGTCACAGAAATACAGGCAGGCAGGCAGGCAGAGAGACAGAAATACAGGCAGGCAGACAGACAGAGGGAGTCACAGAAATACAGGCAGGCAGGCAGGCAGAGAGACAGAAATACAGACAGGCAGACAGACAGACAGAGTCACAGAAATACAGGCAGGCAGACAGACAGAGAGAGTCACAGAAATACAGGCAGGCAGGCAGGCAGGCAGGCAGGCAGGCAGGCAGACAGACATAATATTAATTCAGCTTTTCCAGCTGGCTCATTATATTGTGTGTGTGTAAACCACTTCCTGAATCCACAGTGAATACATCATGAGTAACACCAATCCTCCATGTAAAACATCATTGCAGATCCCAGTGTTAATTTACAACAGTTTATAATGGGGTGTGGGTGTGTAATGTTATTCTAATCAAAGTCTATCCTCTGGGTGTTGCTGTTGAGATTAACATTATGGATTGCTGCTGTGAATAAATGGAGAATGCTGTTATATTATGCAAACGGTTGGTCATGGTGTGAACATACTGTCAATTACTGCTCTTGTTCTCACAACTCCCTTTTTAATTCTTTATAACCTCTCTCCTCTTCTCCCCCCTCTCTACCTCTCTCTACCTCTCTCTCTCTCTCCTACCTCTCTCTGTCTCTCCTCTTCTCCCCCCCTCTCTACCTCTCTCTACCTCTCTCTCTCTCTCTCCTACCTCTCTCTGTCTCTCCTCTTCTCCCCTCTCTCTACCTCTCTCTACCTGTCTCTGTCTCTCCTCTTCTCCCCCTCTCTACCTCTCTCTACCTGTCTCTGTCTCTCCTCTTCTCCCCCTCTCTACCTCTCTCTACCTCTCTCTCTCTCTCTCTCCTACCTCTCTCTGTCTCTCCTCTTCTCCCCCTCTCTACCTCTCTCTGTCTCTCCTCTTCTCCCCCTCTCTCTACCTCTCTCTCTCTCTCTCTCCTACCTCTCTACCTCTCTCTGTCTCTCCTCTTCTCCCCCTCTCTCTACCTCTCTCTCTCTCTCTCTCTCTCCTACCTCTCTCTCTCTCCTCTTCTCCCCCTCTCTACCTCTCTCTGTCTCTCCTCTTCTCCCCCCTCTCTACCTCTCTCTACCTCTCTCTCTCTCTCTCTCCTACCTCTCTCTGTCTCTCCTCTTCTCCCCCTCTCTACCTCTCTCTGTCTCTCCTCTTCTCCCCCCTCTCTACCTCTCTCTGTCTCTCCTCTTCTCCCCCTCTCTACCTCTCTCTCTCTCTCCTACCTCTCTCTGTCTCTCCTCTTCTCCCCCTCTCTACCTCTCTCTACCTCTCTCTCTCTCTCTCTCCTACCTCTCTCTGTCTCTCCTCTTCTCTCCCCCTCTCTACCTCTCTCTGTCTCTCCTCTTCTCCCCCTCTCTACCTCTCTCTACCTCTCTCTCTCTCTCTCCTACCTCTCTCTGTCTCTCCTCTTCTCCCCCTTCTCTACCTCTCTCTACCTCTCTCTCTCTCTCTCTCCTACCTCTCTCTCTCTCTCTCTCCTACCTCTCTCTACCTCTCTCTACCTCTCTCTCTCTCTCTCTCCTACCTCTCTCTCTCTCTCTCTCCTACCTCTCTCTACCTCTCTCTATCTCTCTACCTCTCTCTACCTCTCTCTCTCTCTCTCTCTCTCCTACCTCTCTCTACCTCTCTCTCTCTCTCCTACCTCTCTCTACCTCTCTCTCTCCTACCCTCCCCCCTCTCTCTCTCTCTCTCTCTCTCCCCTCTCTCTCTCTCTCTACCTCTCTCTCTCTCTCCTACCTCTCTCTGTCTCTCCTCTTCTCCCCCTCTCTACCTCTCTCTACCTCTCTCTGTCTCTCCTCTTCTCCCCCTCTCTACCTCTCTATACCTCTCTCTCTCTCCTACCTCTCTCTGTCTCTCCTCTTCTCCCCCTCTCTACCTCTCTCTACCTCTCTCTCTCTCTCTCCTACCTCTCTCTGTCTCTCCTCTTCTCCCCCCTCTCTACCTCTCTCTGTCTCTCCTCTTCTCCCCCTCTCTCTACCTCTCTCTCTCTCTCTCTCCTACCTCTCTCTACCTCTCTCTATCTCTCTACCTCTCTCTACCTCTCTCTCTCTCTCTCTCTCTCTCCTACCTCTCTCTACCTCTCTCTCTCTCTCCTACCTCTCTCTACCTCTCTCTCTCCTACCTCTCTCTACCTCTCTCTACCTCTCCCTCCTCTCTCTCTCTATCTCTCTACCTCTCTCTACCTCTCTCTACCTCTCTCTACCTCTCTCTACCTCTCTCTACCTCTCTCCATCTCTCTCCTACCTCTCTCTATCTCTCTACCTCTCTCCCCCTCTCTCTACCTCTCTCCATCTCTCTCCTACCTCTCTCCATCTCTCTCCTACCTCTCTCTATCTCTATCTCCTCTCTGTGTGGTCAACAAGGTGTTATATGTGATTGTTTTAATCCTTCATGGTTTCTATGTTGGTTTTCTAGATGATCAATTTAAATCTCTCTCTCATACTCTCTCTCTCTCTCTCTCTCTCTCTCTCTCTCTCTCTCTCTCTTCCTCTCTCATACTCTCTCTCTTCCTCTCTCACACTCTCTCTCTCCATCTCTTTGTCCATCAGGTTGTGTTGGTGGTCAGTACCAGCGGAAGCTGTACAAGGATCTGTTGACTAACTATAACCGTCTGGAGAGACCAGTGTTCAACGACTCAGCTCCTATACTGGTGGAACTGGGCTTCACACTGTTACAGATCATAGACGTGGTGAGTCTCTCTGTATACTGGTGGAACTGGGCTTCACACTGTGACAGATCATAGACGTGGTGAGTCTCTCTGTATACTGGTGGAACTGGGCTTCACACTGTGACAGATCATAGACGTGGTGAGTCTCTCTGTATACTGGTGGAACTGGGCTTCACACTGTGACAGATCATAGACGTGGTGAGTCTCTCTGTATACTGGTGGAACTGGTGTCAATTGGTTAGACAGTCAGGAAAGATGGAGGAACTTACGATACAGCGGCTGTTTGTGTCAGTCTGTTTTTTGGATGGGTCAGTGAGTTGAGGTAAATATGGATGCAGACCCATGCTTCCCTAATGTTATTCTGCAGTATCTTCTGATGCTGACCCATGGCTGTATATTATACTCCCTGATATTATTCATCTACTTAGAAACCCACAGCCCTCACTGTATCCCCTCTGTCTCTCCCTCCTTCTCTCCCTCCTCTCCCTGTCTCCTTCTCCCTCCTTCTCTCTCTCTCCTCTCACTGTATCCCCTCTGTCTCTCCCTCCTCTCTCTCCTTCTCCCTGTATCCCCTCCATCTCTCTCTCTCTCCTCTCACTGTATCCTCTCTGTCTCTCCCTCCTTCTCTCTCCTTCATCTCTCTCTCTCTCTCCTCTCACTGTATCCCCTCTCTCTCCCTCCTTCTCTCTCCTTCTCCCTGTATCCCCTCCATCTCTCTCTCTCTCCTTCTCTCTCTCTCTTCTCTCTCCTTCTCTCCCTCCTCTCCCTGTCTCCTTCTCCCTCCTTCTCTCTCCCTCCTCTCCCTGTCTCTCTCCCTCTCTCTCTCTCTCTCTCCCTGTCTCTCTCTCCCTGTCTCCCTGTCTCCCTCTCTCCATCCCCTTGTATCCTTGTTTTCATTTTGCCACTCCAGAGGGCTTGACTCCCTTTCCCAACACGAAAATTCAATCTTGGAGGGTGATGTGTTGCTCCCCTCCCCCTCACATATTTTCTCTTGCTCTCTCAACCTCTCACCTTTGTCAGCTCGCTCTGCATTCTTCTCAATTCTCTTCACTTTCTCTCTTTCTCTCTCTCTCTCTCTCTTTAATATAATTCCAATTCAATTTGCTTTATTGGCATGACGTAGCAATGTACATATTGCCAAAGCTTATTTAGGATATTTACAATATAAAAATAAATCAAAATGAGAATCAAATGGTCAACGGGACAACAGTAACAACAGTAACCACAGTAACCACAGTAACAACAGTAACCACAGTAACAACAGTAACAACAGTAACCACAGTAACAACAGTAACAACAGTAACCACAGTAACAACAGTAACCACAGTAACCACAGTAACCACAGTAACAACAGTAACCACAGTAACCACAGTAACAACAGTAACCACAGTAACAACAGTAACCACAGTAACAACAGTAACAACAGTAACAACAGTAACCACAGTAACAACAGTAACAACAGTAACCACAGTAACAACAGTAACAACAGTAACCACAGTAACAACAGTAACCACATTAACAACAGTAACCACAGTAACAACAGTAACAACAGTAACCACAGTAACCACAGTAACCACAGTAACCACAGTAACAACAGTAACAACAGTAACCACAGTAACCACAGTAACCACAGTAACAACAGTAACAACAGTAACCACCTTAACAACAGTAACCAAGGGTTAAAACAACCAGACATTCAACAATAACAATAAGCATACAGTAGAGGACATGTGCAGGATGATTGGTCTGTCAGACACTGTCCCTCATCTTATGGCAGGCAGCAATGTAGTACGCTGCCAACCCACAGCTCTCTGCGTCCTCCCCCAACAGGACGGGTAGCCTACTCTCATCAGAGAGGTCTTTGAAACCTTCAATAAGGGTTTCAAAGTTGGGGAAATTACACTCTCTAATTGTTTTATATTTTTGACATTTTGTCAGGAAATGCAGCTCTGTCTCAGGTTCTGTTGTTGTGCAGTGGTTGCAGAGCCTTTCCTCTACAGGGAGCCAGGTTTTCCTGTGTCTACCCTTCTCAATGGCAAGGCTGTGCTCACTGAGCCGGTCTCTCTCTTTCTCTCTCTCTCTCGTTCTCTCTCTCTCTCTCTCGTTCCCTCTCTCTCGTTCTCTCTCTCTCTCTCGTTCTCTCTCTCTCGTTCTCTCTCTCTCTCTCGTTCTCCCTCTCTCTCGCTCTCTCGTTCTCACTCATTCTGTTTCTTTCTCTGTCTGTCTCCCTCACTCTCTCTCTCCCCCCTCCTCAATCTTTCTCTCTCTCCTCCCTCTCTCTCACCCCCTCAATCTTTCTCCATCTCCCTTTCTCTCCTCCCTCTCTCTCTCTCCTCCCTCTCTCTCCTCCCTCTCTCTCACCCCCTCAATCTTTCTCCATCTACCTCCTCTCTCCCTCCTCCCTCTCTCTCTCTCCTCCCTCTCTCTCCTCCCTCTCTCTCTCTGTCTCTCCTCCCTCTCGCTCCTCCCTCTCTCTCTCCTCCCTCTCTCTCTCCTCCCTCTCTCTCTCCTCCCCTCTCTCTCCTCCCTCTCTCTCTCCTCCCTCTCTCTCCTCCATCTCTCTGTCTCTCCAGTTGGCTGTTACAACAACAACAAAGTTTCCTGGAGGATCATCAGTCAGAGCAGCTGTCACACACACACACACACACACACACACACACACACACACACACACACACACACACACACACACACACACACGCACACACAACCGCTGTATCGTAAGTTCCTCCATCTTTCCTGACTGTCTAACCAATTGACCTACCATATCTGTGACCTACAGTATTGACCTACTATATCTGTGACCTACAGTATTGACCTACTATATCTGTGACCTACAGTATTGACCTACTATATCTGTAACCTACAGTATTGACCTACTATATCTGTGACCTACAGTATTGACCTACTATATCTGTGACCTACAGTATTGACCTACTATATCTGTGACCTACAGTACATTCTCAGATATTTACCACGACATTCCCAGAATATTTCATAATATTCCCAGAATTCCCAGGGTGAAATGTTCATTTCAATGTTATCGACAGTGGATTGGAAACAGTGGATGTTTTACAACCTCCAATGTGGTTATATTTCAACAGGAGATTAGTGAAACCTCAGACTCTGTTAATGATATTGAATATGTTGTGTGAGCTCTCTCACTCTAAACTGCATAGATAAAAACATGGCCGCTCGTCCTCGGCTGCGCTCGGCCCCAGCCTGGCCCCAGATGGCGAGGGCTCGTAGGCTGTATGGCTGGGAAGCTGTGAAACTGTGAACGCGTGGCTTCCTCTCAATCAGTTCACAGGCTGCGCCTCTGAGCCAGCTGCTGCTCCACTACACCGCTAAACTTGTGCGTGTGTGTGTGTGTGTGTGTGTGTGTGTGTGTGTGTGTGTGTGTGTGTGTGCGTGCGTGCGTGCATGTGCGCGTGTGCGTGAGAGAGAGAGAGAGCCCGAATGAGTTTATTGAGCTTGCCTGGTGCAATGAAATCATCCCAAAAGTGCAAACTCTGAAAGCTTGGTGGAGGCCTGAACTCCAGTGTGATTGGTCCTCACTGATGCTGCTTCACTACTTTCTAATCACAGTAGTGTATTTCTACACTCCATTATAGATAGTAGAGAAGAGTAGAGAAGTTAGGAGTGGGGCTGATTTGGCCTTTTGTTTTTGATGGTGACGGTACGGTGTGTGTGTGTGTGTGTATATATGTGTGTGTGTGTGTGTGTGTGTGTGTGTGTGTGTGTGTGTGTGTGTGTGCGTGCGTGCGTGCATGTGCGCGTGTGCGTGAGAGAGAGAGAGAGCCCGAATGAGTTTATTGAGCTTGCCTGGTGCAATGAAATCATCCCAAAAGTGCAAACTCTGAAAGCTTGGTGGAGGCCTGAACTCCAGTGTGATTGGTCCTCACTGATGCTGCTTCACTACTTTCTAATCACAGTAGTGTATTTCTACACTCCATTATAGATAGTAGAGAAGAGTAGAGAAGTTAGGAGTGGGGCTGATTTGGCCTTTTGTTTTTGATGGTGACGGTACGGTGTGTGTGTGTGTGTGTATATATGTGTGTGTGTGTGTGTGTGTGTGTGTGTGTGTGTGTGTGTGTGTGTGTGTGTGTGTGTGTGCGTGTGTTAGTGAATAATGTAGGAGCGTGGCTCACCGTGACCATGGCTCCATCTGGAGGAAGGAGAGGAAGTGGGACAGGTCACAACACTCTCCGTCTGACACACACACACACACACACACACAGAGAGAGAGCAACCCATTGCCCTCTGTCCCTAAACCGTCTTTCTGGGTCACACACACGCATACACACAGTCACACACTTACACACACACACATTCTAGGAAAAAAACAGTCCTTAAAACCAATCTGTTCATTTAGGGAGAGAGAGGGAGGACAGAGAGACAAAACAGTCCTTATAATCAATCTTTTCATTTAGGGAGAGAGAGGGAGGACAGAGAGACAGAGACAAAACAGTCCTTATAATCAATCTTTTCATTTAGGGAGAGAGAGGGAGGACAGAGAGACAGAGACAAAACAGTCCTTATAACCGATCTGTTAATTTAGGGAGAGAGAGAGAGACAGAGGGAGGACAGAGAGACAGAGGGAGGACAGGGAGGACAGAGAGACAGAGGGAGGGCAGAGAGACAGAGGGAGGGCAGAGAGACAGAGGGAGGGCAGAGAGACAGAGGGAGGGCAGAGAGACAGAGGGAGGACAGAGAGACAGAGGGAGGACAGAGAGACAGAGGGATGAAAGGAGGAAGAGCTATTTAGAATCAGGGCTTGTCGGATGTATTGTTCTTTTAGTCATGTGATTGGATGTCCATTGTTCTTTTAGTCATGTGATTGGATGTCCATTGTTCTTTTAGTCATGTGATTGGATGTCCATTGTTCTTTTAGTCATGTGATTGGATGTCCATTGTTCTTTTAGTCATGTGATTGGATGTCCATTGTTCTTTTAGTCATGTGATTGGATGTCCATTGTTCTTTTAGTCATGTGATTGGATGTCCATTGTTCTTTTAGTCATGTGATTGGATGTCCATTGTTCTTTTAGTCATGTGATTGGATGTCCATTGTTCTTTTAGTCATGTGATTGGATGTCCATTGTTCTTTTAGTCATGTGATTGGATGTCCATTGTTCTTTTAGTCATGTGATTGGATGTCCTAGAGAGAGAGTTCTGGTCTTGTTGTTGTCCATGATGTTATTTAATACATACCACATCAGAGCAGGAAGCTGTAGGGGTTCCCAACAGGGATGGGACTGCTGAGCCTGGGTTTCCCTGATGACATGCGCTGTCTGTGAGGTATTACAGCCTGATTCTGTGTTCTAATTGGCACCCTATTCCCGAAAGAGCCCTATGGGCCCTGGTCCAAAGTAGTGCACTATATAGGGAATAGGGTGCCATTTTGTAAAGTATTAAGTCGGTGTGTTTTCAGCATGCTGTTGAGGTGACAAGGATAGATTGCATTTTAGATTGCATTTTTTGCAGCTTCCATTTTCATTGTCTGTGTATTATTCAATGAACCACAGGCAGGTTATAGAGTCATATATTTTCCCTGGTATTCCCAACTGAGGAAATGGGAGGTGCAGTTCCTGGAGTTTCCCAGATTAAATATGCTATTTGTGAGGTATTCAATTGTAGTATTTTCATCAAGTCGTTGCTTGTGAGGTGAACGGTGATTGGATTTTATATTACAGAGGATTACGCTTTCACAGTTTTAATTTCCTACACTCATTAATTGGATAGTATGTGCTGTCAATCACTACCCTGATCCAATCAGAGCCCTCTGATGGGGAGGTTAGAGCGATCCCATTGGGTTTCTATTCAACCAAAACAAAGCGGTAGGGTGTAACGTAAGGGTAAATACATTAATAATATAACCAAGATAACTGTTGTAGCAGAGAAAGGACTTTGTGTTTACGAGCCTGGTTGTTGAGAATGGATTTACATGGTACGCTGCTGCACAGCTGGAGGAGAGGAGAGATGAGTAGAGAGAGAGAGAGAGGAGAGATGAGTAGAGAGAGAGAGAGAGGAGAGATGAGTAGAGAGAGAGAGAGAGATGAGTAGAGAGAGAGAGAGAGAGGAGAGATGAGTAGAGAGAGAGAGAGAGAGAGGAGAGATGAGTAGAGAGAGAGAGAGAGAGAGAGAGATGAGTAGAGAGAGAGAGTGAAGATTGAGAGAGGAGAGGGAGATTAAATAATAATACTAGAGTCTGGACAGGACAGAAGAGGAGAGGAGAGAACAGGACATAAAGCTGAGACAGAGAGAGAGACCCGGAAAACCTGAGTCTACGCCTTCACTATGGTGAATCACTAAAACAATACAGAAATACACTACGGAAAAAGAAGGAACAGCATGTCAGAAATCAGCTCAATGCAATTGAAGAATCCATAGACTCTAACCACTTCTGGGAAAATTGGAAAACACTAAACAAACAACAACACAACTAATTATCTATCCAAAATGGAGATGTATGGGTAAACCACTTCTCCAATCTTTTTGGCTCTATAATAAAGAATAAAGAGCAAAAACATATACATGATCAAATACAGATCTTAGAATCAACTATTAAAGACTACCAGAACCCACTGGATTCTCCAATTACATTGAATGAGTTACAGGACAAAATAAAAACCCTCCAACCCAAAAAGGCCTGTGGTGTTGATGGTATCCTCAATGAAATGATCAAATATACAGACAACAAATTCCAATTGGCTATACTAAAACTCTTTAACATCATACTTAGCTCTGGCATCTTCCCCAATATTTGGAATCAAGGACTGATCACCCCAATCCACAAAAGTGGAGACAAATTTGACCCCAATAACTACCGTGGAATATGTGTCAACAGTAACCTTGGGAAAATCCTCTGCATTATCATTAACAGCAGACTCGTACATTTCCTCAAGGAACACAATATACTGAGCAAATGTCAAATTGGCTTTTTACCAAATTACCGTACAACAGACCATGTATTCTCCCTGCACACCCTAATTGACAATCAAACAAACCAAAACAAAGGCAAAGTCTTCTCATGCTTTGTTGATTTCAAAAAAGCCTTCGACTCAATTTGGCATGATGGTCTGCTATACAAACTGATGGAAAGTGGTGTTGGGGGTAAAACATACGACATTATAAAATCCATGTACACAAACAACAAGTGTGCAGCTAAAATTGGCAAAAAACACACACATTTCTTCACACAGGGTCGTGGGGTTAGACAGGGATGCAGCTTAAGCCCCACCCTCTTCAACATATATATCAACAAATTGGCGCGGGCACTAGAAAAGTCTGCAGCACCCGGCCTCACCCTGCTAGAATCCGAAGTCAAATGTCTGCTGTTTGCTGATGATCTGGTGCTTCTGTCACCAACCAAGGAGGGCCTACAGCAGCACCTAGATCTTATGCACAGATTCTGTCAGACCTGGGCCCTGACAGTAAATCTCAGTAAGACCAAAATAATGGTGTTCCCAAAAAGGTCCAGTCACCAGGACCACAAATACAAATTCCATCTAGACACTGTTGCCCTAGAGCACACAAAAAACTATACATACCTTGGCCTAAACATCAGCACCACAGGTAACTTCCACAAAGCTGTGAACGATCTGAGAGACAAGGCAAGAAGGGCATTCTATGCCATCAAAAGGAACATAAATTTCAACATACCAATTAGGATTTGGCTAAAAATATTTGAATCAGTCATAGAGCCCATTGCCCTTTATGGATGTGAGGTCTGGGGTCCGCTCACCAACCAAGACTTCACAAAATGGGACAAACACCAAATTGAGACTCTGCACGCAGAATTCTGCAAAAATATCCTCCGTGTACAACGTAGAACACCAAATAATGCATGCAGAGCAGAATTAGGCCGATACCCACTAATTATCAAAATCCAGAAAAGAGCCGTTAAATTCTATAACCACCTAAAAGGAAGCGATTCCCAAACCTTCCATAACAAAGCCATCACCTACAGAGAGACGAACCTGGAGAAGAGTCCCTAAGCAAGCTGGTCCTGGGGCTCTGTTCACAAACACAAACACACCCTACAGAGCCCCAGGACAACAGCACAATTAGACCCAACCAAATCATGAGAAAACAAAAAGATAATTACTTGACACATTGGAAAGAATTAACAAAAAAACAGAGCAAACTAGAATGCTATTTGGCCCTACACAGAGAGTACACAGCGGCAGAATACCTGACCACTGTGACTGACCCAAAATGAAGGAAAGCTTTGACTATGTACAAACTCAGTGAGCATGGCCTTGCTATTGAGAAAGGCCGCCGTAGGCAGACATGGCTCTCAAGAGAAGACAGGCTATGTGCTCACTGCCCACAAAATGAGGTGGAAACTGAGCTGCACTTCCTAACCTCCTGCCCAATGTATGACCATATTAGAGAGACATATTTCCCTCAGATTACACAGATCCACAAAGAATTCGAAAACAAATCAAATTTTGAAAAACTCCCATATCTACTAGGTGAAATTCCACAGTGTGACATCACAGCAGCAAGATGTGTGACCTGTTGCCACGAGAAAAGGGCAACCAGTGAAGAACACACACCATTGTAAATACAACCCATATTTATGTTTATTTATTTTATCTTGTGTCCTTTAACCATTTGTACCATTTGTACATTGTTAAAACACTGTATATATATATAATATGACATTTGTAATGTCTTTGTTGTTTTGAAACTTCTGTAAGTGTAATGTTTACTGTTCATTTGTATTGTTTTTCACTTTATATATTATCTACCTCACTTGCTTTGGCAATGTTAACACATGTTTCCCATGCCAATAAAGCCCTTGAAGGACAGAAGAGGAGAGTAGAGAACAGGACATAAAGCTGAGAGAGAGAGAGAGAGAGAGAGAGAGAGAGAGAGAGAGGAGAGAGAGACTGAGAGAGAGAGAGAGAGAGAGAGATTGAGAGAGAGAGAGAGAGAGAGAGAGAGAGAGAGAGAGAGAGAGAGAGAGAGAGAGAGAGAGAGAGAGTCATGTCAGGACCACCCTGCTAGCTTCACTCTACTGTTAGTACTGTAGACCTGCATCTCAGAGACTCTTTGTCACAGACAGGGTTTCAGATGACTTCCTGCTTTGTGACACAGACATACAGGGTTTCAGATGACAGCCTGCTTTGTGACACAGACAGACAGGGTTTCAGATGACAGCCTGCTTTGTGACACCGACAGACAGGGTTTCAGATGACAGCCTGCTTTGTGACACCGACAGACAGGGTTTCAGATGACAGCCTGCTTTGTGACACAGACAGACAGGGTTTCAGATGACAGCCTGCTTTGTGACACAGACAGACAGGGTTTCAGATGACAGCCTGCTTTGTGACACAGACAGACAGGGTTTCAGATGACAGCCTGCTTTGTGACACAGACAGACAGGGTTTCAGATGACAGCCTGCTTTGTGACACAGACAGACAGGGTTTCAGATGACAGCCTGCTTTGTGACACAGACAGACAGGGTTTCAGATGACAGCCTGCTTTGTGACAGACAGGGTTTCAGACGACTTCCTGCTTTGTGACAGACAGGGTTTCAGATGACAGCCTGCTTTGTGACACAGACAGGGGTTCAGATGACAGCCTGCTTTGTGACACAGACAGACAGGGGTTCAGATGACAGCCTGCTTTGTGACACAGACAGACAGGGGTTCAGATGACAGCCTGCTTTGTGACACAGACAGACAGGGTTTCAGATGACAGCCTGCTTTGTGACACAGACAGACAGGGTTTCAGATGACAGCCTGCTTTGTGACAGACAGGGTTTCAGACGACTTCCTGCTTTGTGACAGACAGGGTTTCAGATGACAGCCTGCTTTGTGACACAGACAGGGGTTCAGATGACAGCCTGCTTTGTGACACAGACAGACAGGAGTTCAGATGACAGCCTGCTTTGTGACACAGACAGACAGGGGTTCAGATGACAGCCTGCTTTTTGACAGACAGGGTTTCAGATGACAGCCTGCTTTGTGACACAGACAGGGGTTCAGATGACAGCCTGCTTTGTGACACAGACAGACAGGGGTTCAGATGACAGCCTGCTTTGTGACAGACAGGGTTTCAGATGACTTCCTGCTTTGTGACACAGACAGGGGTTCAGATGACAGCCTGCTTTGTGACACAGACAGACAGGGGTTCAGATGACAGCCTGCTTTGTGACACAGACAGACAGGGGTTCAGATGACAGCCTGCTTTGTGACACAGACAGACAGGGGTTCAGATGACAGCCTGCTTTGTGACACAGACAGACAGGGGTTCAGATGACAGCCTGCTTTGTGACACAGACAGACAGGGGTTCAGATGACACCCTGCTTTGTGACAGACAGGGTTTCAGATGACAGCCTGCTTTGTGACACAGACAGGGGTTCAGATGACAGCCTGCTTTGTGACACAGACAGACAGGGGTTCAGATGACAGCCTGCTTTGTGACAGACAGGGTTTCAGATGACAGCCTGCTTTGTGACAGACAGGGTTTCAGATGACTTCCTGCTTTGTGAGACAGACAGGGTTTCAGATGACTTCCTGCTTTGTGACACAGACAGGGGTTCAGATGACAGCCTGCTTTGTGACAGACAGGGTTTCAGATGACTTCCTGCTTTGTGACACAGACAGGGGTTCAGATGACAGCCTGCTTTGTGACAGACAGGGTTTCAGATGACTTCCTGCTTTGTGACACAGCGGGGTGAATCCTAACTTCACTTAGTCTTACGTTGATGTCCAGGGGAGTCTAAGTGAGTGGAAGTTAGGGGTTTTGCCAGTATCATTAGACACTGACTACGATGAGCATCTATAGCTTTAGAGTGCGTATCTAGTGTATCTCTGAAGGTCTCTCTCATTAAGAGATATAGAGGTGGGATGACCACCGCTGGCAGAGTTCTGTCATTAACATTCCTCCTAGATATTTACATGCAGTGTGTAATTAGTGTGTGTGCTCTGCTTACGAATGAGCTCCTTGTCTCTAGTGTAGCTTTGTCATCAACAGGCACCACTATCTGTCATTAAGACAGATTCATATCCACTGATATACTTGATCCTTAGCTGAAGGGAAAGAGTTTTAACTGTCTCCCTCCTCTACCACGTCCAAAACAACTTGTTAGACAGTTCAGTAGCTCCGAGACATTCTCACTACTGATGTGTATCATTCAGGAGGCTGTAAATAAATAAACATTGAATGCCTATACAAATATAAAGTGTTTTTTTGTACAACGTGCTGGAATGTTTGTTCGCGTCTTCACTCGTTTTCATGGTAATGTTTTACTGTAATTTGGTGACGACTACCTGTGTCAAGTTAGATCATGTTACCCTGTATTAGCTTGATGTACCGTGTAGCACTGGTTTAAATACTACCCTCTCAGCCCACTAATGCTGAGATTCACCCTCAAGACGAAAGAGAACAACCAAACTTTTCTCCTCTGGCTGATGTTTGGTTTGTGGTCATCATGTAGAACAGGGGATCAGCTGTCTTCCTGTCTCTCTCTCTCTTTCGTCTTATCCAACTTCAATGTCCATCCTTCGCTGTCCCCTCTCTTCTTCTCCTCCCTCCTCCTCCTCCCACCTTCATCGTTCCTGGAAGCCGTTCCGGAACAAACACAGACCAAATGTTACAACGGTGCCCTGCCAAGATGGCCGCCTTCCATCTGAAAACACATTTTAACTGCAAGCGTTTTGGTACTCAAACCAGAGCCAACATCCCCCTCAGCGGTTTAGTTTTCTTTAGTTTAGTCATCCGTTAGTTTAGGGATGAATTTATACGAGCCACAGCCAGAACTCCACCATCTGTATTAGATACGGTAGTCTCCAGAACTCTACAGTCTGTATTAGATACAGTAGTCTCCAGAACTCTACAGTCTATATTAGATACAGTAGTCTCTACAGTCTGTATTAGATACAGTAGTCTCTACAGTCTGTATTAGATACAGTAGTCTCCAGAACTCTACAGTCTGTATTAGATACAGTAGTCTCTACAGTCTGTATTAGATACAGTAGTCTCCAGAACTCTACAGTCTATATTAGATACAGTAGTCTCCAGAACTCTACAGTCTATATTAGATACAGTAGTCTCTACAGTCTGTATTAGATACAGTAGTCTCCAGAACTCTACAGTCTATATTAGATACAGTAGTCTCTACAGTCTATATTAGATACAGTAGTCTCCAGAACTCTACAGTCTATATTATTATTCTATTCTATTATTCTAACAGAGATGCATTGAAACACCTCTGCTCTTCACCCAGAGTGGAGTCTTATTCTATCAGAGATATTCTATCAGAGATATTCTATCAGAGATATTCTAACAGAGATATTCTAAACACCTCTCCTCTGCTCTGAAGACATTTCCTTTTTCTTTTTCCCCTTCTTTTCTTCTCCAGGATGAGAAGAACCAGGTTCTGATGACCAACGCCTGGCTGCAGCTGGTAAGGCAGAATTTCTACCCTTTGTGTGTGTGTGTGTGTGTGTGTGTGTGTGTGTGACTCTAGTTCTGTGTGTCTGACCCTCATTTGCAGTATAATAGCCATTTTGTTTGTTTCATTTGCTTGTTGAAGCTGGTGTTTGTATCTTGCGGTGGGCGCTATATGATCTCCCTTCCCAACTGATGTCCATAACCAAGTCCTTGCAATGAGGGAGGGATATGAAATGTTCAATTAAAATCTCACAATTTCTAATGGTTTATAGGTTTTCCCCCCACTGAGACTTGCTGACGCGAACACAGATCAGATAACGGGCTGGAGTTTAGATATCAGATTGACTTAGCGAGCCAGTGCTGAATGACTAAATGTCCCAGCTGTTTGGCTTCAGGTTTGGAGCAAGAATTTAGCAAGAAGCATTTTGAATTTTAAAATCTGCATCCCAAATGACACCATGTTCCCAATATAGGGTAGAGCTCTGGTGGAAAGTAAAGCACTATGTAGGGAACAGGGTGCCATTTTGGGACGTCTCCTACATCTTCTATTACTGTTGGAAACATAGGAGCCCACAGACAGTCCATCAGGTCATACATCAGGGGGATGGGTAACAACATGGGGACATTATCTATCAGATGATAGTGACACATTGGCTGGAGGTTGGATAGAAGGTTACATTTCTCCCGCCCTGCGTCTCCATGGCAATGTCCTTTCAGGGTAGCCTGTAAATGAGGCCACTGAACTAACTGAACAGGCAGTTAGGCCGTCATTGTTCCTAGTCATTGAAAATAAGAATTTGTTATTAACTGACTTGCCTAGTTAAATAAAGGTCAAATAAATAAATAAATAAATTCCATTAGCACCTTTCCAGTCATTATTATGTGTCGTCCTCCCCTCAGCAGCCTCCTCTGACCACAAACCACTGTCCTGTGTTCTTATCTGACCTGTCAGTTTCACTCAAGGTGAACAGACTCTGACTGGCTGACGGTGTTTTTTTTTTCCATCAATAAATGATGCAAGTGTTGGCCTTAATACAGGAGTCCCTTTTCTGCTAATGGGCCGGGGGAGCACATTTATTTTGCAGACGCTTCAGGTCAAGAGTTACATTAACAAAAAATGGGGTAATTTAGGAAGTGTTTACAACCTGGAGTAGATGATGCATCCTGCTTTAAACCTTTACTTTGTGGAGTCAGCATTTACAATGTTAGACTAGATTCTCAGTGTTCTATCCCAGAATATATTCTCTGTTCTATCCCAGAATATATTCTCTGTTCTATCCCAGAATATATTCTCACAGTGTTCTATCCCAGAATATATTCTCAGTGTTCTATCCCAGAATATATTCTCAGTGTTCTATCCCAGAATATATTCTCAGTGTTCTATCCCAGAATATATTCTCAGTGTTCTATCCCAGAATATATTCTCAGTGTTCTATCCCAGAATATATTCTCAGTGTTCTATCCCAGAATATATTTTCAGTGTTCTATCCCAGAATATATTCTCTGTTCTATCCCAGAATATATTCTCTGTTCTATCCCAGAATATATTCTCAGTGTTCTATCCCAGAATATATTCTCACAGTGTTCTATCCCAGAATATATTCTCAGTGTTCTATCCCAGAATATATTCTCAGTGTTCTATCCCAGAATATATTCTCAGTGTTCTATCCCAGAATATATTTTCAGTGTTCTATCCCAGAATATATTCTCTGTTCTATCCCAGAATATATTCTCTGTTCTATCCCAGAATATATTCTCACAGTGTTCTATCCCAGAATATATTCTCAGTGTTCTATCCCAGAATATATTCTCAGTGTTCTATCCCAGAATATATTCTCAGTGTTCTATCCCAGAATATATTCTCAGTGTTCTATCCCAGAATATATTCTCAGTGTTCTATCCCAGAATATATTCTCAGTGTTCTATCCCAGAATATATTCTCAGTGTTCTATCCCAGAATATATTCTCAGTGTTCTATCCCAGAATATATTCACAGTGTTCTATCCCAGAATATCAAATCAAATCAAATTTTATTTGTCACATACACATGGTTAGCAGATGTTAATGCGAGTGTAGCGAAATGCTTGTGCTTCTAGTTCCGACAATGCAGTAATAACGAACAAGTAATCTAACTAACAATTCCAAAACTACTGTCTTATACACAGTGTAAGGGGATAAAGAATATGTACATAAGGATATATGAATGAGTGATGGTACAGAACAGCATAGGCAAGATACAGTAGATGATATCGAGTACAGTATATACATATGAGATGAGTATGTAAACCAAGTGGCATAGTTAAAGTGGCTAGTGATACATGTATTACATAAGGATGCAGTCGATGATATAGAGTACAGTATCTACGTATGCATATGAGATGAATAATGTAGGGTAAGTAACATTATATAAGGTAGCATTGTTTAAAGTGGCTAGTGATATATTTACATCATTTCCCATCAATTCCCATTATTAAAGTGGCTGGAGTAGAGTCAGTGTCATTGACAGTGTGTTGGCAGTAGCCACTCAATGTTAGTGGTGGCTGTTTAACAGTCTGATGGCCTTGAGATAGAAGCTGTTTTTCAGTCTCTCGGTCCCAGCTTTGATGCACCTGTACTAACCTCGCCTTCTGGATGACAGCGGGGTGAACAGGCAGTGGCTCGGGTGGTTGATGTCCTTGATGATCTTTATGGCCTTCCTGTAGCATCGGGTGGTGTAGGTGTCCTGGAGGGCAGGTAGTTTGCCCCCGGTGATGCGTTGTGCAGACCTCACTACCCTCTGGAGAGCCTTACGGTTGAGGGCGGTGCAGTTGCCATACCAGGCGGTGATACAGCCCGCCAGGATGCTCTCGATTGTGCATCTGTAGAAGTTTGTGAGTGCTTTTGGTGACAAGCCGAATTTCTTCAGCCTCCTGAGGTTGAAGAGGCGCTGCTGCGCCTTCCTCACGATGCTGTCTGTGTGAGTGGACCAATTCAGTTTGTCTGTGATGTGTATGCCGAATATATTCTCAGTGTTCTATCCCAGAATATATTCTCAGTGTTCTATCCCAGAATATATTCTCAGTGTTCTATCCCAGAATATATTCTCACAGTGTTCTATCCCAGAATATATTCTCACAGTGTTCTATCCCAGAATATATTCTCAGTGTTCTATCCCAGAATATATTCTCAGTGTTCTATCCCAGAATATATTCTCACAGTGTTCTATCCCAGAATATATTCTCAGTGTTCTATCCCAGAATATATTCTGTGTTCTATCCCAGAATATATTTTCAGTGTTCTATCCCAGAATATATTCTCTGTTCTATCCCAGAATATATTCTCTGTTCTATCCCAGAATATATTCTCTGTTCTATCCCAGAATATATTCTCACAGTGTTCTATCCCAGAATATATTCTCAGTGTTCTATCCCAGAATATATTCTCACAGTGTTCTATCCCAGAATATATTCTCACAGTGTTCTATCCCAGAATATATTCTCAGCGTTCTATCCCAGAATATATTCTCAGTGTTCTATCCCAGAATATATTCTCAGTGTTCTATCCCAGAATATATTCTCAGTGTTCTATCCCAGAATATATTCTCAGTGTTCTATCCCAGAATATATTCTCACAGTGTTGTTCTATCCCAGAATATATTCTCACAGTGTTGTTCTATCCCAGAATATATTCTCACAGTGTTCTATCCCAGAATATATTCTCTGTGTTCTATCCCAGAATACATTCTCACAGTGTTCTATCCCAGAATATATTCTCAGTGTTCTATCCCAGAATATATTCTCAGTGTTCTATCCCAGAATATATTCTCAGTGTTCTATCCCAGAATATATTCTCAGTGTTCTATCCCAGAATATATTCTCAGTGTTTTATCCCAGAATATATTCTCTCAGTGTTCTATCCCAGAATATATTCTCACAGTGTTCTATCCCAGAATATATTCTCAGTGTTCTATTCTGGAATGTTACAGTTCCAGGAATGAAATTAGCCCTTAATGACATCAATTAGAAACATTTAGACTGTTGGACAAACTCCCAAATGTATTACTCCTCCAATCTGTGTTCCTTTTCCAACCTGTGTTTAGAGATTTCCTGATGTAGCATAGTGTTCTCTTGATATAAACTATGTTTAGAGATGTCCTGATGTAGCCTGATGTTCTCTTGATATAAACTGTGTTTAGAGATGTCCTGATGTAGCCTGATGTTTCTCTTTGATCTATTTCACCACCACTACAAAGCTTGAACATGAAAGACAGAGAGAGTCAAGGACAGGCCTCTCTAGGACTATAAAAGCCATGTTTGTTCAGAGAAGACGACTAGTGGAGAGATTAGCTACATAAATAACACTGTTTGTCAGGGAAGTCTAGAGGAGGTGACATGATGTTGGCATGCCATGAAGTGTACACATACTTGTATAAACACTCACACACACACACTCGCACACACACACAAACACACTCGCACACACACACACACACACACACACACACACACACACACACACACACACACACACACACACACACACACGCACACACACACACACACACACTCACACACACACACACACACACACACACACAACATAAGTGTGCGTGCACGCAGGCAAGCACACACCAATGTCCACGTTTGTGTGTGTGTGTCCAATGTACTGGCACTGAGTTTCAGTAGCCACATCAGTAGATGGACTCCCTCTGTGCGTTAGGGAACACACCTATGGCAAAAAACATCTGAGGACACACAGACACTCTCACAGCGCGTTACACATCATTCAGTTCAGTCATGTAAGTAAAGGATGTGAAATGCACAACGTCTCTTTTCAAAGTACTTTTATGTGCTTCTATACGGTGGAGTTTGCGTGACTCTCATGGCCTAATAGATGGATTAGAAGGTTGAGTCACAGCCCAAAACATGACCCAACCTCCTGCCACTGCTGGCCAAGGGCACAGACATAGGGACCACTTATTGGGAGCAAGGATGGCTGTTCTATTTGATTATTCGTGTTTGATTGAAAGTGTTTTGAAGCTAATTACAGAACTGTCGAGTGCCCTAATGTGTTTTACATACAGTACAGAAGGCCTGTGAATGGATCAGTGTATTTGGGAATTGTCCATGTAAAAACTCTGATCTCTCATCTCCTTCTCTTCTCCATTCTTTCTGCCTCTCCTCTCCTCTCCTCTCCTCCTCTCCTCTCCTCTCCTCTCCTCTCCTCTCCTCTCCTCTCCCTCCTCCTCTCCTCTCCTCTCCTCTCCTCTCCTCTCCTCTCCTCTCCTCTCCTCTCCCTCCTCTCCTCTCCCTTCTAGCACTGGACAGATACTTACCTCTCCTGGAACCCAGAGAACTTCCCAGGTGTTCAGAACCTTCGTTTCCCCTCCAATCAGATCTGGGTTCCTGATATCCTCCTCTACAACAGGTAGGCCCTCACTGCCACGGTCTCAACCAATAAGCATAGAGCTATGATGTATGAATGGCTTATGTTACTGTAATCTACTGTGTTCTAGTATGGGGTAAAATGGGTCTGGCAAGATTTGGCCAGTGGCCTATGTATGTCAGGAGAAGGAGCTGAAGTTGACAAAACAAACTGAACACAATGTCTGCAGTAGAAGTAAGCAGATGTTTCTGGATTTCAGGGATACAGTATTTTCAACCTAACTTCCAAAAAGGGAAGTGGGGCCTCCGCTCAGGTGTCTTTCCCACGCCTGCTATGTTGCAGTAGCAGGCTAGTGGTGTTTAATTTTCTCCTAGGGGAGTTCAATTGATACACATTAGTCCACTAAGTAACCCATTTGTAGACAGACAACTCCCCTGTGGTTTGATTTCACCCTTGGTCAGAGCGTGGACTAATGAAATGACTACGAATTGATTGCCTACAGGACATAAATAAACCACAATACCCATGAGGCTTTGCATCTGTGGCCCATTGCCATGATGGGTAATATGTAGGAAAGAGCTGGATGACGAAATCAGTGTTTGTGGATTGTCCACTGTACATGGGATAGAATTACCAAGGGATTCCACTTCCACTGAAGTTGACATAATATTGTTTTCAAAACAGAATAGGAGACAAAAAAATCTGACCCCCCCCCCAGCTGAAACAGTGCATCTACTCATAAATTGATATTTGTATCCTTCGATTGATTTTACTTGTCTTTTGTTCTTTTTTCTTACGTAGTCACCAAACTATAGTCTCTGCAAACACCTAACCTGGCTTGTAGCCTCCATCTCTCCTGTCCCCGTACGCCCCTGTGTTGTCCGTAGCAGGATCCAGTCCATGGAGATAAATGGAGAGGTCATATGGTTCTGTACAGCCCACTGATTCAGGGAACGCTCTAGCAGAACCACTCCCACAGTGTCTTACAGATGGTGACGTCAGCCATTTTGTTTTTTCAATGAACCCTGAATCGTAACTCTGCCCCCGCCTGCTCTCAATGGTGCCGGACCTAGTTATTAACTGATACAGTTAGTAGATAGATATGGATGTTGTTGGTATGGTAGATTTCATACAATACTGATATAGCATAATGGATAGACCCCCAAATATTATTTTGGTGATATGGTACATTTCAAACAACAGCGTTTAGTGCTGAAACATCGGCTAGTCGACTGAGGTTGCTGGCTGTCTGACGCCGGTACGGGAATCATACTGACGTCTAGGAACATGTCACCTGGCGATTACCGACTGTGACAGGGTAGAAGGAGACAACAATACCCACAGTCTGTTTGAGATGTGTCTAGGGGACAGGATGTGTGCGTGTCAAGGGGACAGGATGTGCGCGTGTTTTCGTGCCCTCTTCCGTTGAGCTGTCAGACTGGGTTGGGTTGAAGGAGCCAGCCAGGGAACCTGAGACCTCTGAGGTAGCTGACAGTGTCAAGGTTTAATGTCACATGCACAAGTACAGTGAAATGCCTTTCTTGCAGCTCTAACCCCAACAATGTGTTAAACAATAACAATGTAGTAAACAATAACAATGTAGTAAACAATAACAATGAGGTAAACAATAACAATGTAGTAAACAATAACAATGTAGTAAACAATAACAATGTAGACATCAATAACAATGTAGACATCAATAACAATGTAGACATCAATAACAATGTAGACATCAATAGCAATGTAGACATCAATAACAATGTAGACATCAATAACAATGTAGACATCAATCAATGTAGACATCAATACAATGTAGACATCAATAACAATGTAGACATCAATAACAATGTAGACATCAATAACAATGTAGACATCAATAACAATGTAGACATCAATAACAATGTAGACATCAATAGCAATGTAGACATCAATAGCAATGTAGACATCAATAGCAATGTAGACATCAATAACAATGTAGACATCAATAACAATGTAGACATCAATAACAATGTAGACATCAATAACAATGTAGACATCAATAACAATGTAGACATCAATATCAATGTAGACATCAATAGCAATGTAGACATCAATAGCAATGTAGACATCAATAACAAGGTAGACATCAATAACAATGTAGACATCAATAACAAGGTAGACATCAATAACAAGGTAGACATCAATAACAAGGTAGACATCAATAACAAGGTAGACATCAATAACAATGTAGTAATCAATAGCAATGTAGACATCAATAACAATGTAGACATCAATAACAAGGTAGACATCAATAACAAGGTAGACATCAATAACAAGGTAGACATCAATAACAAGGTAGACATCAATAACAATGTAGTAATCAATAGCAATGTAGACATCAATAACAATGTAGACATCAATAACAAGGTAGACATCAATAACAAGGTAGACATCAATAACAAGGTAGACATCAATAACAAGGTAGACATCAATAACAAGGTAGACATCAATAACAATGTAGACATCAATAACAATGTAGACATCAATAACAATGTAGACATCAATAACAAGGTAGACATAAATAACAAGGTAGACATCAATAACAAGGTAGACATCAATAACAAGGTAGACATCAATAACAAGGTAGACATCAATAACAAGGTAGACATCAATAACAAGGTAGACATCAATAACAAGGTAGACATCAATAACAAGGAGACATCAATAACAATGTAGACATCAATAACAATGTAGTAATCAATAGCAATGTAGACATCAATAACAATGTAGACATCAATAACAATGTAGACATCAATAACAAGGTAGACATCAATAACAATGTAGACATCAATAACAATGTAGACATCAATAACAATGTAGACATCAATAACAATGTAGACATCAATAGCAATGTAGACATCAATAGCAATGTAGACATCAATAGCAATGTAGACATCAATAGCAATGTAGACATCAATAACAATGTAGACATCAATAACAATGTAGTAATCAATAGCAATGTAGACATCAATAGCAATGTAGACATCAATAACAATGTAGACATCAATAACAATGTAGTAATCAATAGCAATGTAGACATCAATAACAAGGTAGACATCAATAACAAGGTAGACATCAATAACAAGGTAGACATCAATAACAATGTAGTAATCAATAGCAATGTAGACATCAATAGCAATGTAGACATCAATAACAAGGTAGACATCAATAACAAGGTAGACATCAATAACAAGGTAGACATCAATAACAAGGTAGACATCAATAACAAGGTAGACATCAATAACAAGGTAGACATCAATAACAAGGTAGACATCAATAACAATGTAGACATCAATAACAAGGTAGACATCAATAACAAGGTAGACATCAATAACAAGGTAGACATCAATAACAAGGTGGACATCAATAACAAGGTAGACATCAATAGCAATGTAGACATCAATAACAATGTAGACATCAATAACAATGTAGACATCAATAACAAGGTAGACATCAATAACAAGGTAGACATCAATAACAAGGTAGACATCAATAACAAGGTAGACATCAATAACAAGGGAGACATCAATAACAATGTAGACATCAATAACAATGTAGTAATCAATAGCAATGTAGACATCAATAACAAGGGAGACATCAATAACAATGTAGACATCAATAGCAATGTAGACATCAATAGCAATGTAGACATCAATAACAATGTAGACATCAATAACAATGTAGACATCAATAGCAATGTAGACATCAATAACAATGTAGACATCAATAACAATGTAGACATCAATAACAATGTAGACATCAATAGCAATGTAGACATCAATAACAATGTAGACATCAATAACAATGTAGACATCAATAACAATGTAGACATCAATAACAATGTAGACATCAATAGCAATGTAGACATCAATAACAATGTAGACATCAATAACAATGTAGACATCAATAACAAGGTAGACATCAATAACAATGTAGACATCAATAACAAGGTAGACATCAATAACAAGGTAGACATCAATAACAATGTAGACATCAATAACAAGGTAGACATCAATAACAATGTAGACATCAATAACAAGGTAGACATCAATAACAAGGTAGACATCAATAGCAATGTAGAACAAAAACACACAAGAAGAACATAATATAGTAAATACTTATACTATATACAGAATCAGATCCAGGGTCAGTAGTTATATACAGGGTCAGTTCCAGAGTCAGTAGTTATATACAGAATCAGATCCAGGGTCAGTAGTTATATACAGGGTCAGTTCCAGGGTCAGTAGTTATATACAGGGTCAGTTCCAGAGTCAGTAGTTATATACAGAATCAGATCCAGGGTCAGTAGTTATATACAGGGTCAGTAGTTATATACAGGGTCAGTAGTTACGGTATATACAGGGTCAGTTCCAGGGTCAGTAGTTATATACAGAATCAGATCCAGGGTCAGTAGTTATATACAGGGTCAGTTCCAGAGTCAGTAGTTATATACAGGGTCAGTTCCAGAGTCAGTAGTTATATACAGGGTCAGTTCCAGGGTCAGTAGTTATATACAGGGTCAGTTCCAGAGTCAGTAGTTATATACAGAATCAGATCCAGGGTCAGTAGTTATATACAGGGTCAGTTCCAGAGTCAGTAGTTATATACAGAATCAGATCCAGGGTCAGTAGTTATATACAGGGTCAGTAGTTATATACAGGGTCAGTAGTTACGGTATATACAGGGTCAGTTCCAGGGTCAGTAGTTATATACAGGGTCAGTTCCAGAGTCAGTAGTTATATACAGGGTCAGTTCCAGGGTCAGTAGTTATATACAGGGTCAGTTCCAGGGTCAGTAGTTATATACAGGGTCAGTTCCAGGGTTAGTAGTTATATACAGGGTCAGTTCCAGGGTCAGTAGTTATATACAGGGTCAGTTCCAGGGTTAGTAGTTATATACAGGGTCAGATCCAGTACCATATTAACAATGTGCAGGAACACTGGAGTGATGGAAGTAGATATGTATAGAGGTAAGGAGACAGGGATACTGGAGTGATGGAGGTAGATATGTATAGAGGTAAGGAGACAGGGATACTGGAGTGATGGAGGTAGATATGTATAGAGGTAAGGAGACAGGGATACTGGAGTGATGGAGGTAGATATGTATAGAGGTAAGGAGACAGGGATACTGGAGTGATGGAGGTAGATATGTATAGAGGTAAGGAGACAGGGATACTGGAGTGATGGAGGTAGATATGTATAGAGGTAAGGAGACAGGGATACTGGAGTGATGGAGGTAGATATGTATAGGAGTAAGGTGACAGGGATACTGGAGTGATGGAGGTAGATATGTATAGTGGTAAGGTGATACTGGAGTGATGGAGGTAGATATGTATAGGAGTAAGGTGACAGGGATACTGGAGTGATGGAGGTAGATATGTATAGAGGTAAGGAGACAGGGATACTGGAGTGATGGAGGTAGATATGTATAGAGGTAAGGAGACAGGGATACTGGAGTGATGGAGGTAGATATGTATAGGAGTAAGGTGACAGGGATACTGGAGTGATGGAGGTAGATATGTATAGTGGTAAGGTGATACTGGAGTGATGGAGGTAGATATGTATAGGAGTAAGGTGACAGGGATACTGGAGTGATGGAGGTAGATATGTATAGAGGTAAGGAGACAGGGATACTGTAGTGATGGAGGTAGATATGTATAGAGGTAAGGAGACAGGGATACTGGAGTGATGGAGGTAGATATGTATAGAGGTAAGGTGATACTGGAGTGATGGAGGTAGATATGTATAGGAGTAAGGTGACAGGGATACTGGAGTGATGGAGGTAGATATGTATAGGAGTAAGGTGATACTGGAGTGATGGAGGTAGATATGGATAGGGGTAAGGAGACAGGGATACTGGAGTGATGGAGGTAGATATGTATAGAGGTAAGGAGACAGGGATACTGGAGTGATGGAGGTAGATATGTATAGAGGTAAGGAGACAGGGATACTGGAGTGATGGAGGTAGATATGTATAGAGGTAAGGAGACAGGGATACTGTAGTGATGGAGGTAGATATGTATAGGAGTAAGGTGACAGGGATACTGGAGTGATGGAGGTAGATATGTATAGTGGTAAGGTGATACTGGAGTGATGGAGGTAGATATGTATAGGAGTAAGGTGACAGGGATACTGGAGTGATGGAGGTAGATATGTATAGGAGTAAGGTGATACTGGAGTGATGGAGGTAGATATGTATAGTGGTAAGGTGATACTGGAGTGATGGAGGTAGATATGGATAGGAGTAAGGTGACAGGGATACTGGAGTGATGGAGGTAGATATGTATGGGGTAAGGTGACAGGGATACTGGAGTGATGGAGGTAGATATGTATAGAGGTAAGGAGACAGGGATACTGGAGTGATGGAGGTAGATATGTATAGAGGTAAGGAGACAGGGATACTGGAGTGATGGAGGTAGATATGTATAGAGGTAAGGAGACAGGGATACTGTAGTGATGGAGGTAGATATGTATAGGAGTAAGGTGACAGGGATACTGGAGTGATGGAGGTAGATATGTATAGTGGTAAGGTGATACTGGAGTGATGGAGGTAGATATGTATAGGAGTAAGGTGACAGGGATACTGGAGTGATGGAGGTAGATATGTATAGGAGTAAGGTGACAGGGATACTGGAGTGATGGAGGTAGATATGTATAGGAGTAAGGTGATACTGGAGTGATGGAGGTAGATATGGATAGGGGTAAGGAGACAGGGATACTGGAGTGATGGAGGTAGATATGTATAGGAGTAAGGTGATACTGGAGTGATGGAGGTAGATATGGATAGGGGTAAGGAGACAGGGATACTGGAGTGATGGAGGTAGATATGGATAGGGGTAAGGAGACAGGGATACTGGAGTGATGGAGGTAGATATGTATAGGGGTAAGGTGACAGGGATACTGGAGTGATGGAGGTAGATATGTATAGGGGTAAGGAGACAGGGATACTGGAGTGATGGAGGTAGATATGTATAGGAGTAAGGTGACAGGGATACTGGAGTGATGGAGGTAGATATGTATAGGAGTAAGGTGACAGGGATACTGGAGTGATGGAGGTAGATATGTATAGGGGTAAGGAGACAGGGATACTAGAGTGATGGAGGTAGATATGTATAGG